>NC_092718.1:85492684-85732684 GCF_047496885.1 Scyliorhinus torazame
GCACTGTCAGAGGTTCAGTGCTTAGCTAGTATTGCACAGTCAGACGGTCAGTGCTGAGTTAGTATTGCACTGTCAGAGGGTCAGTGCTGAGCTTGTATTGCACTGTCAGAGGATCAGTGCTGAGGTAGTATTGCACCGTCAGAGGGTCAGTGCTGAGGTAGTATTGCACTGTCACAGGGTCAGTGCTGAGGTAGTATTGCACTGTCAGAGGTTCAGTACTGAGGTAGTATTGCACTGTCAAAGGGTCACTGCTGAGGTAGCATTGCACTGTTAGAGGGTCAGTGCTGAGGTAGTATTGCACTGTCAGAGGGTCAGTGCTCGAGGTCGTGTTGTACTGTAAGAGGGTCAGTGCTGAGGTAGTTTTGCAGTGTCAGAGGGCCAGTGCTGATGCTGTATTGCACTGTCAGAGGGTCAGTGCTGAGGTAGTATTGCACTGTCACAGGGTGAGTGCTGAGGTAGTATTGCACTGTCAGAGGTTCAGTACTGAGGTAGTATTGCACTGTCAAAGGGTCAGTGCTGAGGTAGCATTGCACTGTTAGAGGGTCAGTGCTGAGGTAGTATTGCACTGTCAGAGGGTCAGTGCTCGAGGTCGTGTTGCACTGTCAGAGGGTCAGTGCTGAGGTAGTATTGCACTGTCAGAGGGTCAGTGCTGAGGTAGCATTGCACTGTCAGAGGTCCAGTGCTGAGGTAGTATTGCACTGTCAGAGGGTCAGTGTTGAGATAGTATTGCACTGTCAGAGGGTCAGTGCTGAGGTAGTATTACACTGTAGGAGGGTCGTTGCTGAGTGAGGAGTGAGTTCTGCGCTGTCAGAGGGTCAGTGCTGAGGTAGTATTGCACTGTCAGAGGGTCAGTGCTGAGGTAGTATTGCACTGTCAGAGGGTCCGTGCTGTGGTAGTATTACACTGTAGGATGATCTTTGCTGAGTGAGTTGTGCGCTGTCAGAGGGTCAGTGCTGAAGTAGTATTGTGCTGTCATAGGGTCAGTGCTGAGGTAATATTGCACTGTCAGAGGGTCCGTACTGAGGTAGTATTGCACTGTCAGAGGGTCGGTGCTGAGGAAGGATTGCACTGTCAGAGAGGTTCAGTGCTGAGGTAGTATTACACTGTCAGAGGGTCAGTGCTGAGGTAGTATTGCACTGTAAGAGATTCAGTGCTGAGGTAGTATTGCACAGTCAGAGGGTCAGTGCTGAGGTAATATTACTCTATAGGAGGGTCGTGCTGAGTGAGTTTTGCGCTGTCAGAGGGTCAGTGCTGAGGTAGTATTGCACTGTCAGAGGGTCAGTCCTGAGGTAGTATTACACTGTAGGAGGGTTGTTGCTGAGTGAGGAGTGAGTTCTGCACTGTCAGAGGGTCAGTGCTGAGGAAGTATTGCACTGTCAGGGGGTCAGTGCTGAGGTAGTATTGCACTGTCAGAGGGTCAGTGCTGAGGTAGTATTGCACTGTCAGAGGGTCAGTGCTGAGGTAGTATTGCACTGTCTGAGGGTCAGTGCTGTGGCAGTATTACACTGTAGGAGGATCTTTGCTGAATGATTTCTGCGCTGTCAGAGGGTCAGTGCTGAGGTAGTATTGCACAGTCAGAGGGTCAGTGCTGTGGCAGTATTACACTGTAGGAGGATCTTTGCTGAATTAGTTCTGCGCTGTCAGAGGGTCAGTGCTGAGGTAGGATTGCACTGTCAGAGGGTCAGTACTGAGGTAGTATTGCACTGTCAGAGCGTCAGTGCTGAGGAAGTATTGCACTGTCAGAGGGTCAGTGCTGAGGAAGGATTGCACTGTCAGAGGGTCAGTGCTGAGGCAGTATTGCACTGTCAGAGGGTCAGTGCTGAGGTAGTATTGCATTGTCATATGTTCAGTTCTGAGGTAGTATTGCACTGTCACAGGGTCAGTGCTGAGGTAGTATTGCACTGTCAGAGGGTCAGTGCTGAGGTAGTATTGCACTGTCAGAGGATCAGTACTGAGGTAGTATTGCACTGTCAGAGGGTCAGTGCTGATGCAGTATTGCACTGTCAGAGGGTCAGTGCTGAGGTAGTATTGCACTGTCATATGTTCAGTTCTGAGGTAGTATTGCACTGTCACAGGGTCAGTGCTGAGATAGTATTGCACTGTCAGAGGGTCAGTGCTGAGGTAGTATTACACTGTAGGAGGATCTTTGCTGAATGAGTTCTGCGCTGTCAGAGGGTCAGTGCTGAGGTAGGATTGCACTGTCAGAGGGTCAGTACTGAGGTAGTATTGCACTGTCAGAGCGTCAGTGCTGAGGAAGTATTGCACTGTCAGAGGGTCAGTGCTGAGGTAGTATTGCACTGTCAGACGGTCAGTGCTGACGTAGTATTGCACTGTCAGAGGATCAATGCTGAGGTAGTATTGCACTGTCAGAGGGTCCGTGCTGTGGTAGTATTGCACTGTCAGAGGGTCAGTGCTGAGGTAGTATTACACTGTAGGAGGATCTTTGCTGAGTGAGTTCTGCGCTGTCAGAGGGTCAGTGCTGAGGTAGTATTGTGCTGTCAGAGGGTCAGTGCTGAGGTAGTATTGCCCTGTCAGAGGGTCAGTACTGAGGTAGTATTGCACTGTCAGAGGGTCAATGCTGAGGAAGGATTGCACTGTCAGAGAGGTTCAGTGCTGAGGTAGTATTACACTGTCAGAGGGTCAGTGCTGAGGTAGTATTGCACTGTAAGAGATTCAGTGCTGAGGTAGTATTGCACAGTCAGAGGGTCAGTGCTGAGGTAATATTACTCTATAGGAGGGTCGTTGCTGAGTGAGTTTTGCGCTGTCAGAGGGTCAGTGCCGAGGTAGTATTGCACTGTCAGAGGGTCAGTGCTGAGGTAGTATTACACTGTAGGAGGGTTGTTGCTGAGTGAGGAGTGAGTTCTGCGCTGTCAGAGGGTCAGTGCTGAGGAAGTATTGCACTGTCAGAGGGTCAGGACTGAGGTAGTATTGCACTGTCAGAGGGTCAGTACTGAGGAAGTATTGCACTGTCAGAGGGTCAGGACTGAGGTAGTATTGCACTGTCAGAGGGTCAGTGCTGAGGTAGTATTGCACTGTCAGAGGTTCAGTGCTGAGGTAACATTGCACTGTTAGAGGGTCAGTGCTGAGGTAGTATTGCACTGTCAGAGGGTCAGTGCTGTGGCAGTATTACACTGTAGGAGGATCTTTGCTGAGTGAGTTCTTCGCTGTCAGAGGGTCAGTGCTGAGGTAGTATTGTGCTGTTCGAGGGTCAGTGCTGTGGTAGGATTGCACTGTCAGAGGGTCAGTCCTAAGGTAGTATTGCACTGTCAGAGCGTCAGTGCTGAGGAAGTATTGCACTGTCAGAGGGTCAGTGCTGAGGTAGTATTGCACTGTCAGAGGTTCAGTGCTGAGGTAACATTGCACTGTTAGAGGGTCAGTGCTGAGGTAGTATTGCACTGTCAGAGGGTCAGTGCTGTGGCAGTATTACACTGTAGGAGGATCTTTGCTGAGTGAGTTCTTCGCTGTCAGAGGGTCAGTGCTGAGGTAGTATTGTGCTGTTCGAGGGTCAGTGCTGTGGTAGGATTGCACTGTCAGAGGGTCAGTCCTAAGGTACTATTGCACTGTCAGAGCGTCAGTGCTGAGGAAGTATTGCACTGTCAGAGGGTCAGTGCTGAGGTAGTATTGCACTGTCAGAGGGTCAGTGCTGAGGTAGTATTACACTGTAGGAGGGTTGTTGCTGAGTGAGGAGTGAGTTCTGCGCTGTCAGAGGGTCAGTGCTGAGGAAGTATTGCACTGTCAGAGGGTCAGGACTGAGGTAGTATTGCACTGTCAGAGGGTCAGTGCTGAGGAAGTATTGCACTGTCAGAGGGTCAGGACTGAGGTAGTATTGCACTGTCAGAGGGTCAGTGCTGAGGTAGTACTGCACTGTCAGAGGTTCAGTGCTGAGGTAACATTGCACTGTTAGAGGGTCAGTGCTGAGGTAGTATTGCACTGTCAGAGGGTCAGTGCTGTGGCAGTATTACACTGTAGGAGGATCTTTGCTGAGTGAGTTCTTCGCTGTCAGAGGGTCAGTGCTGAGGTAGTATTGTGCTGTTCGAGGGTCAGTGCTGTGGTAGGATTGCACTGTCAGAGGGTCAGTGCTGAGGTAGTATTGCACTGTCAGAGGGTCAGTGCTGTGGCAGTATTACACTGTAGGAGGATCTTTGCTGAGTGAGTTCTTCGCTGTCAGAGGGTCAGTGCTGAGGTAGTATTGTGCTGTTCGAGGGTCAGTGCTGTGGTAGGATTGCACTGTCAGAGGGTCAGTCCTAAGGTACTATTGCACTGTCAGAGCGTCAGTGCTGAGGAAGTATTGCACTGTCAGAGGGTCAGTGCTGAGGTAGTATTGCACTGTCAGAGGGTCAGTGCTGAGGTAGTATTACACTGTAGGAGGGTTGTTGCTGAGTGAGGAGTGAGTTCTGCGCTGTCAGAGGGTCAGTGCTGAGGAAGTATTGCACTGTCAGAGGGTCAGGACTGAGGTAGTATTGCACTGTCAGAGGGTCAGTGCTGAGGAAGTATTGCACTGTCAGAGGGTCAGGACTGAGGTAGTATTGCACTGTCAGAGGGTCAGTGCTGAGGTAGTACTGCACTGTCAGAGGTTCAGTGCTGAGGTAACATTGCACTGTTAGAGGGTCAGTGCTGAGGTAGTATTGCACTGTCAGAGGGTCAGTGCTGTGGCAGTATTACACTGTAGGAGGATCTTTGCTGAGTGAGTTCTTCGCTGTCAGAGGGTCAGTGCTGAGGTAGTATTGTGCTGTTCGAGGGTCAGTGCTGTGGTAGGATTGCACTGTCAGAGGGTCAGTCCTAAGGTAGTATTGCACTGTCAGAGCGTCAGTGCTGAGGAAGTATTGCACTGTCAGAGGGTCAGTGCTGAGGTAGTATTGCACTGTCAGAGGGTCAGTGCTGAGGAAGGATTGCACTGTCAGAGCTTCAGTGCTGAAGTAGTATTGCACTGTCAGAGGGTCAGTGCAAAGGTAGTATTGCACTGTCAGAGGGTCAGTGCTGAGGTAGTATTGCACTGTCATATGTTCAGTTCTGAGGTAGTATTGCACTGTAACAGGTTCAGTACTGAGGTAGCATTGCACTGTCAAAGGGTCAGTGCTGAGGTAGCATTGCACTGTTCGAGGGTCAGTGCTGAGGTAGTATTGCACTGTCAGAGGGTCAGTGCTCGAGGTCGTGTTGCACTGTCAGAGGGTCAGTGCTGAGGTAGTATTGCACTGTCAGAGGGTCAGTGCTGAGGTAGTATTGCACTGTCAGAGGTTCAGTGCTGAGGTAGCATTGCACTGTTAGAGGGTCAGTGCTGAGGTAGTATTGCACTGTCAGAGGGTCAGTGCTCGAGGTCGTGTTGCACTGTCAGACGGTCAGTGCTGAGGTAGTATTGCACTGTCAGAGGGTCAGTGCTGAGGTAGTATTGCACTGTCAAAGGTTCAGTGCTGAGGTACGTAGAACATAGAACATAGAACAATACAGCGCAGTACAGGCCCTTCGGCCCACGATGTTGCACCGAAACAAAAGCCACCTAACCTACACTATACCATTATCATCCATATGTTTATCCAATAAACTTTTAAATGCCCTCAATGTTGGCGAGTTCACCACTGTAGCAGGTAGGGCATTCCACGGCCTCACTACTCTTTGCGTAAAGAACCTACCCCTGAACTCTGTCCTATATCTATTACCCCTCAGTTTAAGGCTATGTCCCCTCGTGCTAGCCATTTCCATCCGCGGGAGAAGGCTCTCACTGTCCACCCTATCTAGCCCTCTGATCATTTTGTATGCCTCTATTAAGTCTCCTCTTAACCTTCTTCTCTCTAACGAAAACAACCTCAAGTCCATCAGCCTTTCCTCATAAGATTTTCCCTCCATACCAGGCAACATCCTGGTAAATCTCCTCTGCACCCGTTCCAAAGCCTCCACCTCCTTCCTATAATGCGGTGACCAGAACTGTACGCAATACTCCAAATGCGGCCGTACCAGAGTTCTGTACAGCTGCAACATGACCTCCTGACTCCGGAACTCAATCCCTCTACCAATAAAGGCCAACACTCCATAGGCCTTCTTCACCACCCTATCAACCTGGGTGGCAACTTTCAGGGATCTATGTACATGGACACCTAGATCCCTCTGCTCATCCACACTTTCAAGAACTTTTCCATTAGCCAAATATTCCACATTCCTGTTTTTCCTTCCAAAGTGAATCACCTCACACTTCTCTACATTAAACTCCATTTGCCACCTCTCAGCCCAGCACTGCAGATTATCTATATCCCTCTGTAACCTGCTACTTCCTTCCACACTATCGACAACACCACCGACTTCAGTATCGTCTGCAAATTTACTCACCCACCCTTCTGCGCCTTCCTCTAGGTCATTGATAAAAATGACAAACAGCAACGGCCCCAGAACAGATCCTTGTGGTACTCCACTTGTAACTGAACTCCATTCTGAACATTTCCCATCAACCACCACCCTCTGTCTTCTTTCAGCTAGCCAATTTCTGATCCACGTCTCTAAATCACCCTCAATCCCCAGCCTCCGTATTTTCTGCAATAGCCTACCGTGGGGAACCTTATCAAACGCTTTGCTGAAATCCATATACACCACATCAACTGTTCTACCCTCGTCTACCTGTTCAGTCACCTTCTCAAAGAACTCAATAAGGTTTGTGAGGCATGACCTACCCTTCACAAAGCCATGCTGACTATCCCTGATCATATTATTCCTATCTAGATGATTATAACTCTTGTCTCTTATAATCCCCTCCAAGACTTTACCCACTACAGACGTGAGGCTCACCGGTCTATAGTTGCCGGGGTTGTTTCTGCTCTCCTTTTTGAACAAAGGGACCACATTTGCTATCCTCCAGTCCTCTGGCACTATTCCTGTATCCAATGATGACATAAAAATCAAAGACAATGGTCCAGCAATCTCTTCCCTGGCCTCCCAGAGAATCCTAGGATAAATCCCATCAGGTCCCGGGGACTTATCTATTTTCAGCCTGTCCAGAATTGCCAACACCTCTTCCCTACGTACCTCAATGCCATCTAATCTATTTACCTGGATCTCAGCATTCTCCTCCACAACATTATCTTTTTCCTGAGTGAATACTGACGAAAAATATTCATTTAGTATCTCGCCTATCTCTTCAGACTCTACACACAACTTCCCATCCCTGTCCTTGACTGGTCCTACTCCTACTCCCAATACAGGTAGTATTGCACTGTCAGAGGGTCAGTGTTGAGGTAGTATTGCACTGTCAGAGGGTCAATGCTGAGGTAGTATTGCACTGTCAGAGGGTCCGTGCTGTGGTAGTATTACACTATAGGAGGATCTTTGCTGAGTGAGTTCTGCGCTGTCAGAGGGTCAGTGCTGAGGTAGTATTGTGCTGTCAGAGGGTCAGTGCTGAGGTAGTATTACACTGTAGGAGGGTCATTGCTGAGTGAGGAGTGAGTTCTGCGCTGTCAGAGGGTCAGTGCTGAGGTAGTATTGCACTGTCAGACGGTCAGTGCTGAGGTAGTATTGCACTGTCAGAGGGTCAATGCTGAGGTAGTATTGCACTGTCAGAGGGTCCGTGCTGTGGTAGTATTACACTGTAGGAGGATCTTTGCTGAGTGAGTTCTGCGCTGTCAGAGGGTCAGTGCTGAGGTAGTTTTGTGCTGTCAGAGGGTCAGTGCTGAGGTAGTATTGCACTGTCAGAGGGTCAGTACTGAGGTAGTATTGCACTGTCAGAGGGTCAGTGCTGAGGAAGGATTGCACTGTCAGAGAGGTTCAGTGCTGAGGTAGTATTACACTGTCAGAGGGTCAGTGCTAAGGTAGTATTGCACTGTAAGAGATACAGTGCTGAGGTAGTATTGCACAGTCAGAGGGTCAGTGCTGAGGTAATATTACTCTATAGGAGGGTCGTTGCTGAGTGAGTTTTGCGCTGTCAGAGGGTCAGTGCTGAGGTAGTATTGCACTGTCAGAGGGTCAGTGCTGAGGTAGTATTACACTGTAGGAGGGTCGTTGCTGAGTGAGGAGTGAGTTCTGCGCTGTCAGAGGGTCAGTGCTGAGGAAGTATTGCACTGTCAGAGGGTCAGGACTGAGGTAGTATTCCACTGTCAGAGGGTCAGTGCTGTGGCAGTATTACACTGTAGGAGGATCTTTGCTGAGTGAGTTCTTCGCTGTCAGAGGGTCAGTGCTGAGGTAGTATTGTGCTGTCAGAGGGTCAGTGCTGTGGTAGGATTGCACTGTCAGAGGGTCAGTACTGAGGTAGTATTGCACTGTCAGAGCGTCAGTGCTGAGGAAGTATTGCACTGTCACAGGGTCAGTGCTGAGGTAGTATTGCACTGTCAGAGGTTCAGTACTGAGGTAGTATTGCACTGTCAGAGGGTCAGTGCTGAGGTAGTATTGCACTGTCAGAGGGTCAGTGCTGATGCAGTATTGCACTGTCAGAGGGTCAGTGCTGAGGTAGTATTGTACTGTCAGAGGGTCAGTGCTGAGGGAGTATTGCACTGTTAGAGGTTCAATGCTGAGGTAGTATTGCACTGTCAGACGGTCAGTGCTGTGGTTGTATTGCACTGTCAGAGGCTCAGTGCTGTGGTAGTATTGCACAGTCAGAGGGTCAGTGCTGAGGTAATATTACTCTATAGGAGGGTCGTTGCTGAGTGAGTTTTGCGCTGTCAGAGGGTCAGTGCTGAGGTAGTATTGCACTGTCAGAGGGTTAGTACTGATGTAGTATTGCACTGTCAGAGGGTCAGTGCTGAGGTAGTATTACACTGTCAGAGGGTCAGTGCTGAGGTAGTATTGCACAGTCAGAGGGTCAGTGCTGAGGTAATATTACTCTCTCGGAGGGTCGTTGCTGAGTGAGTTTTGCGCTGTCAGAGGGTCATTGCTGAGGTAGTATTGCACTGTCAGAGGGTCAGTGCTGAGGTAGTATTACACTGTAGGAGGGTCGTTGCTGAGTGAGGAGTGAGTTCTGCGCTGTCAGAGGGTCAGTGCTGAGGAAGTATTGCACTGTCAGAGGGTCAGGACTGAGGTAGTATTGCACTGTCAGAGGGTCAGTGCTGAGGTAGTATTGCACTGTCAGAGGGTCAGTGCTGTGGCAGTATTACACTGTAGGAGGATCTTTGCTGAGTGAGTTCTTCGCTGTCAGAGGGTCAGTGCTGAGGTAGTATTGTGCTGTCAGAGGGTCAGTGCTGTGGTAGGATAGCACTGTCAGAGCGTCAGTGCTGAGGAAGTATTGCACTGTCAGAGGGTCAGTGTTGAGGTAGGATTGCACTGTTAGAGGGTCGTTGCTGAGGTAGAATTGTACTGTCAGCGGTTCAGTGCTTATCTAGTATTGCACTGTCAGAGGGTCAGTGCTGAGGTAGTATTGCACTGTCAGAGGGTCAGTACTGAGTTAGTATTGCACTGTCAGAGGGTCAGTGCTGAGGTAGTATTGCACTGTCAGAGGATCAGTGCTGAGGTAGAATTGCACTGTCAGAGGGTCAGTGCTGATGCAGTATTGCACTGTCACAGGGTCAGTGCTGAGGTAGTATTGCACTGTCACAGGGTCAGTGCTGAGGTAGTATTGCACTGTCAGAGGTTCAGTACTGAGGTAGTATTGCACTGTCAAAGGGTCAGTGCTGAGGTAGTATTGCACTGTCAGAGGGTCAGTGCTGGCGGTCGTGTTGCACTGTCAGACGGTCAGTGCTGAGGTAGTATTGCACTGTCAGAGGCTCAGTGCTGAGGTAGTATTGCACTGTCAGAGGGCCAGTGTTGAGGCAGTATTGCACTGTCAGAGGTACAGTGCTGAGGTAGTATTGCACTGTCAGAGGTTCAGTGCTGAGGGAGTATTGCACTGTCAGAGGGTCAGTGCCGAGGTTGTATTGCACTGTCAGAGAGTCAATGCTGAGGTAGTATTCCACTGTAGGAGGGTCGTTGCTGAGGTAGTATTGCACTGTCAGAGGGTCAGTGTTGAGGTAGGATTGCACTGTCATATGTTCATTTCTGAGGTAGTATTGCACTGTCAAAGGGTAAGTACTGAGGTAGTATTCCACTGTCAGAGCGTCAGTATTGTGGTAGTATTGCACTGTCAGAGGGTCAGTACTGAGGTAGTATTGCCCTGTCAGAGGGTCAGTATTGTGGTAGTATTGCACTGTCAGAGGGTCAGTGGTGAGGTAGTATTGCACTGTCAGAGGGACAGTGCAGAGGTAGTATTGCACTGTCAGAGGGTCAATGCTGAGGTAGTGTTCCACTGATGGAGGGTCGTTGCTGAGGTAGTATTGCACTGTCAGAGGGTCAGTGTTGAGGTAGGATTGCACTGTTAGAGGGTCGTTGCTGAGGTAGAATTGTACTGTCAGAGGTTCAGTGCTTAGCTAGTATTGCACTGTCAGAGGGTCAGTGCTGATGTAGTATTGCACTGTCAGAGGGTCAGTACTGAGTGAGTATTGCACTGTCAGCGGGTCAGTGCTGAGGTAGTATTGCACTGTCAGAGGGTCAGTGTTGAGGTAGTATTGCACTGTCAGAGGGTCAGTGCTGAGGGAGTATTGCACTGTCAGAGGTTCAATGCTGAGGTATTATTGCACTGTCAGAGGGTCAGTGCTGAGGTAGTATTGCACTGTCAGAGGGTCAGTTCTGAGGTAGTATTGCACTGCCAGAGGGTCAGTGCTGAGGGAGTGCTGCACTGTCAGAGGATCTGTACTGAGGGAGAGTTGCACTGTCAGAAAGTCAGTACTGAGGGAGTGCTGCACTGTCACAGGGTCAGTGCTGAGGGAGTACTGCACTGTCAGAGGGACAGTACTGAGGGAGTGATGCCATGTCAGAGGGTCAGTGCTGAGGTAGTATTGCGCTGTCAGAGTGTCAGTGCTGAGGTAGTATTGCACTGTCAGAGGCTCACTGCTGAGGTAGTATTACACTGTCAGAGGGTCAGTGCTGAGTTAGTATTACACTGTAGGAGGGTCGTTGCTGAGTGAGTTCTGCGCTGTCAGAGGGTCAGTGCTGAGGTAGTATTGCACTGTCAGAGGGTCAGTTCTGAGGTAGTATTGCACTGCCAGAGGGTCAGTGCTGAGGGAGTGCTGCACTGTCGGAGTGTCTGTACTGAGGGAGAGCTGCACCGTCAGAGAGTCAGTACTGAGGGAGTGCTGCACTGTCACAAGGTCAGTGCTGAGGGAGTGCTGCACTGTCAGAGGGTCAGTACTGAGGGAGTGATGCACTGTCAGAGGGTCAGTGCTGAGGTAGTATTGCACTGTCAGAGGGTCAGTTCTGCGGTAGTATTGCACTGCCAGACGGTCAGTGCTGAGGGAGTGCTGCACTGTCAGCGGGTCTGTACTGAGGGAGAGCTGCACTGTCAAAGGATTAGTGCTGAGGTAGTATTGCACTGTCAGAGGGTCAGTGCTGAGGTAGTATTGCACTGTCAGAGGGTCAGTGCTGAGGTAGTATTGCACTGTCAGAGGGTCAGTGCTGAGGGAGTGCTGCACTGTCAGAGTGTCTGTACTGAGGGAGAGCTGCACTGTCAGAGAGTCAGTACTGAGGGAGTGCTGCACTGTCACAAGGTCAGTGCTGAGGGAGTGCTGCACTGTCAGAGGGTCAGTACTGAGGGTGTGATGCACTGTCAGAGGGTCAGTGCTGAGGTAGTATTGCACTGCCAGAGGGTGAGTGCTGAGGGAGTGCTGCACTGTCAGAGGGTCTGTACTGAGGGAGAGCTGCACTGTCAAAGGGTTAGTGCTGAGGTAGTATTACACTGTCAGAGGGTCAGTGCTGAGGTAGTATTGCACTGTCAGAGATTCAGTGCTGAGGTAGTATTGCACTGTCAGAGGGTCAGTGCTGAGGTAGTATTGCACTGTCAGAGGGTCAGTTCTGAGGTAGTATTGCACTGCCAGAGGGTCAGTGCTGAGGGAGTGCTGCACTGTCAATGTGTCTGTACTGAGGGAGAGCTGCACTGTCAGAGAGTCAGTACTGAGGGAGTGCTGCACTGTCACAAGGTCATTGCTGAGTGAGTGCTCCACTGTCAGCGGGTCTGTACTGAGGGAGAGCGGCACTGTCAAAGGGTTAGTGCTGAGGTAGTATTGCACTGTCAGAGGGTCAGTGCTGAGGCAGTATTGCACTGTCAGAGGGTCAGTGCTGAGGTAGTATTGCACTGTCAGAGTGTCAGTGCTGAGGGAGTGCTGCACTGTCAGAGGGTCAGTACTGAGGGAGTGTTGCACTGTCAGAGGGTCAGTGCTGAGGTAGTATTGCACTGTCAGAGGGTCAGTGCTGAGGTAGTATTGCACTGTCAGAGGGTCAGTGCTGAGGGAGTGCTGCACTGTCAGAGTGTCTGTACTGAGGGAGAGCTGCACTGTCAGAGAGTCAGTACTGAGGGAGTGCTGCACTGTCACAAGGTCAGTGCTGAGGGAGTGCTGCACTGTCAGAGGGTCAGTACTGAGGGAGTGATGCACTGTCAGAGGGTCAGTGCTGAGGTCGTATTGCACTGTCAGAGGATCAGTTCTGAGGTAGTATTGCACTGCCAGAGGGCCATTGCTGAGGGAGTGCTGCACTGTCAGAGGGTCTGTACTGAGGGAGAGCTGCACTGTCAAAGGGTTAGTGCTGAGGTAGTATTGCACTGTCAGAGGGTCAGTGCTGAGGTAGTATTATACTGTCAGAGGGTCAGTGCTGAGGGAACATTACACTGTAGGAGGGTCGTTGCTGAGTGACTTCTTCGCTGTCAGACGTTCCATGTTGCAGATGAAACATTAAACTGAGGTTCTTTCTGCCCTCTTGGTTGTAAAAGATCCCTCGGTCACAATTTGGAAGGAAAGTGCGGATTGGGGAGGAATCAAGTTCTCCCTGATGTCCAGCATTGAATATTTATCCCTCAAACAACATCAAAAGATGATCTGGGTCATTATCACATTGCTGTTTGTGGGATTTTGGTGTGCTCAGAATAACATACAGGACCGTAGGTGTCAGGTAATGACCTTCTCAAACAGGACAGAATCTAACCATCACCATTTGACATTCAGTGACATTACCATCGCTGAATCCCCCACTAGCACCATCCTGGGGGTTAGCATTGACCAGAAACTGATCATATTAAGACTGTGGCTACTAGGGCCAGTCAGAGGCTGGAAATCCTACAAGTAACCCACCTCCTGATTCCCCAAAGCCTGTCCACAACCTACATGGCACAAGTCAAGTGTCGAATGGAATACTTTGCACTTGCCTGGATGAATGCAGCTCCAACAACACTCAAGAAGCTCGACACCATCCAGGACAAAGCAGCCCCGCTTGATGGCACCCCTTCCACAAACATTCACTCCTTCCACCACCGACGCACAGTGGCAGACGTGTGTACCATCTACAAGATGCACTGTAGTAACTGCCCAAGGCTCCTTAGACAGCACCTACCAAACCCACAACCACTACCATCTGGAAGGTCAAGGGCAGCAGATACCTGGGAACCCCACCACCTGGAGGTTCCCCTCCAAGTCACTCACCATCCTGACTTGGAAATATATCGGCCGTTCCTTCACTGTTGCTGGGTTAAAATCCTCAAATTCCCTCCCTTACAGCACAGTGGGTGTACCTACACCGCAGGGACTGCAGCGGTTCAAGAAGGCAACTCACCACTACCTTCCCAAGGGACAATTGAGTCGAGCGAGTGACACCCATATCCCAAGCAAGAGTAACTCTTGAACAAAATGCCTGTTGATCTTCGTACATTACAACAGTGACCACACTTAAACAAAAGTTCATCAGCTGTGAAACGCTTTGGATGTCCTGAGGTGGTAAACCGTCAGGTTTTTCCCAAGGACACAAAACTGCCTGATCCCCATTGGGAGTTAAAATGGCGTCCCGTATTCCCTCAAGTCTGGAAGGTTAAGGGGTGATCTCAAGAAGGAGTTTAAAGATGCGTGGTGTCACCAGGGGCTGTGTGCCGAAAGGGCGGTACCTTTCCCATAAGATGCACCAGTTTCTTGACCGGAATTTCCCTCTACCAAGATAACCACAGGAAGTCAACCTTGAAGGCACATGATAGACTGAAGGAAACCCCGATCAGCGATCTGTGCCACCAGCAACAGCTGACTGCTAGACTATATAAACAGAACACTGAACCTTGCTACCGAGGGGGAAACAACTTGGTGAATGCGAGGAAGGTGCCTTGGAGACTGAAGAATTTACTGTGTTCATAACTGTGTGTTTGATACCCTGGACTCGACAAAAAGCCTGATTTGGATTGAACTTTGGCCTGCATGAGGACCCACACTGGTAAACTTTCTGTCGCTGTCATATACCATGTTGAGATTTCCCTGGGAAATGGATAAGCGCCCAGGTTTAAACAGGGATAGAGTGTGTGTAAAGTCACTCAAAGAAGAGTTAGATGTTTATTTCCTTTCTTTTCTCTTTTGCTGACTATCTGAAGACCTATAAATAAATGTGTGTTTTTTGGTATTTGGACAACTGTGTGAGGTACTGAACTGAGTGAACTCCACCCCACATACCACGATCCCCAGCCCCCTGCCACATCACAGATGAATAAAGGGTTCGATAGAGTCAAGGGAGAGAAACTCGCTGGTGGGGGGGATGGGCGCAGATTCTGGAACAAGGGGTCAGAACTTTCAAATCGGAGCCAGGCCATTCAGGGAGTGATGTCAGGAAGCGCTTCCTCACACAAAGAGGAGTGAAAACCCGGAACTCATTCCACCCCAAAAAAATACTGTCGTGGCTGGGAGGGGCCAATTGGAAATTTCAAAACTGAGATTGATAGATTTTTTTATTGGGTTTAAGGGAATACGGATTAGGGAACTGAGGCAGGGGAGACGGAGTTCAGACACAAATCAGCAAGAATCTGATAGAATGGCGGGACTGACTCGAGGGGGATGAGCGGACTCCTCTTGTTCCAAATTCCCAGGAAAGCAGAACAGGAGTGAGGGGCTGAAGGGCCCTTTCCTGTTCTAAAATAAATCTGGGAGTACAGAGGTTCAGTGTTGCTAAAAAAAAAGAAACATTTTGTAATGTGGAAGCTTTTCATGTTGCATTCAATGCGCAGGAACTGTGCGAGAAATTACAAATTTAACCAGTATGAGGAGAGAGTCCTGATTGGTTGGCTGGCAAGTGAACCTTGGATGACGAGTGATATTGTAGGAACCTTGGATGACGAGTGATATTGTAGGCCTCGTCAAAAAGAAAAAGGAGGCATTTGTCAGGGCTAAGAGGCTGGGAACAGACGAAGCCTGTGTGGCATATAAGGAAAGTAGGAAGGAACTTAAGCAAGGAGTCAGGAGGGCTAGAAGGGGTCACGAAAAGTCATTAGCAAATAGGGTTAAGGAAAATCCCAAGGCTTTTTACACGTACATAAAAAGCAAGAGGGTAGCCAGGGAAAGGGTTGGCCCACTGAAGGACAGGCAAGGGAATCTATGTGTGGAGCCAGAGGAAATGGGCGAGGTACTAAATGAATACTTTGCATCAGTATTCACCAAAGAGAAGGAATAGGTAGATGTTGAGTCTGGAGAAGGGGGTGTAGATAGCCTGGGTCACATTGTGATCCAAAAAGACGAGGTGTTGGGTGTCTTAAAAAATATTAAGGTAGATAAGTCCCCAGGGCCTGATGGGATCTACCCCAGAATACTGAAGGAGGCTGGAGAGGAAATTGCTGAGGCCTTGACAGAAATCTTTGGATCCTCGCTGTCTTCAGGGGATGTCCCGGAGGACTGGAGAATAGCCAATGCTGTTCCTCTGTTTAAGAAGGGTAGCAAGGATAATCCCGGGAACTACAGGCTGGTGAGCCTTACTTCAGTGGTAGGGAAATTACTGGAGAGAATTCTTAGAGACAGGATCTACTCCCATTTGGAAGCAAATGGACGTATTAGTGAGAGGCAGCACGGTTTTGTGAAGGGGAGGTCGTGTCTCACTAACTTGATAGAGTTTTTCGAGGAGGTCACTAAGATGATTGATGCAGGTAGGGCAGTAGATGTTGTCTATATGGACTTCAGTAAGGCCTTTGACAAGGTCCCTCATGGTAGACTAGTACAAAAGGTGAAGTCACACGGAATCAGGGGTGAACTGGCAAGGTGGATACAGAACTGGCTAGGCCATAGAAGGCAGAGGGTAGCAATGGAGGGATGCTTTTCTAATTGGAGGGCTGTGACCAGTGGTGTTCCACAGGGATCAGTGCTGGGACCTTTGCTCTTTGTAGTATATATAAATGATTTGGAGGAAAATGTAACTGGTCTGATTAGTAAGTTTGCAGACGACACAAAGGTTGGTGGAATTGCGGATAGCGATGAGGACTGTCAGAGGATACAGCAGGATTTAGATTGTCTGGAGACTTGGGCGGAGAGATGGCAGATGGAGTTTAATCCGGACAAATGTGAGGTAATTCATTTTGGAAGGTCTAATGCAGGTAGGGAATATACAGTGAATGGTAGAACCCTCAAGAGTATTGAAAGTCAAAGAGATCTAGGAGTACAGGTCCACAGGTCATTGAAAGGGGCAACACAGGTGGAGAAGGTAGTCAAGAAGGCATACGGCATGCTTGCCTTCATTGGCTGGGGCATTGAGTATAAGAATTGGCAAGTCATGTTGCAGCTGTATAGAACCTTAGTTAGGCCACACTTGGAGTATAGTGTTCAATTCTGGTCGCCACACTACCAGAAGGATGTGGAGGCTTTAGAGAGGGTGCAGAAGAGATTTACCAGAATGTTGCCTGGTATGGAGGGCATAAGCTATGAGGAGCGATTGAATAAACTCGGTTTGTTCTCACTGGAACGAAAGAGGTTGAGGGGCGACCTGATAGAGGTATACAAAATTATGAGGGGCATAGACAGAGTGGATAGTCAGAGGCTTTTCCCCAGGGTAGAGGGGTCAATTACTAGGGGGCATAGGTTTAAGGTAAGAGGGGCAAGGTTTAGAGTAGATGTACGAGGCAAGTTTTTTACGCAGAGGGTAGTGGGTACCTGGAACTCGCTACCGGAGGAGGTAGTGGAAACAGGGACGATAGGGACATTTAAGGGGCATCTTGACAAATATATGAATAGGATGGGAATAGAAGGATACGGACCCAGGAAGTGTAGAAGATTGTAGTTTAGTCGGGCAGTATGGTCGGCACGGGCTTGGAGGGCCGAAGGGCCTGTTCCTGTGCTGTACATTTCTTTGTTCTTTCTTTGTTCTTTGGACTTTGATTGGTAGAGAGGTTGTCGTGGAGAACGCACCAGTTGATGGTGGCTGACAGTTAACTGTTTAGCATTCCTTGAAATTAGACCAGGCAGCTTGACTCTAATTGGTCAAGGCATTGCCCTGAGAAATGAACCATTGAATGGTCTCTTGCAACCAATCAGCACTCTCCTCTCAAAAAGTATAAATTTATTGTTACACCCCGACATTAGTGTTCTTGCGGATTGCTCTGATAAGCAAATGGCTAAAGGCTTCAATGAAAATGTTTCTTTTCTTTTAGCAATGTTCTAAGTTACCGTTGGCGGAACAGGCTCTCAAATGGCCGAGTGGCCTGCCCCTGAGTATCCTCTCATCCTTATCGCAGACCCCCTGAACCTTTACTCCATTGGCTGACTCGTTACATTTTTGCCTCAGATCTTCTTGATGGACGAAGGTATCCGCGAGTGGAGGGTGGCCTTCACCAGGAAAAGGAAGCTGTGCTTGACCCTTGAACTTCTGACCTGCGCCATCCACCCGTTTCCCCTGGTGTTCTGCCATTTGCCCACTGACAGCCTGCTCCACAGCATGCCCATCGCCTTGTCCCTCCTCATGTTCCTCCGCATCTACCTGGTCCAACGGGTCATCTTCATGCACAGCGACATTCTCAACCCCTCGTACCAAACCATCGGCTCCCTGAACAAGATCAGCCTCAAGTTCCACTTTGTCCTGAAGATCCTCATGAACCAGTACCCGGGGAAGGTTCTTCTCCTCTTCGTCCTCTTCATCTGGTTCGTGACCTCATGGACACTCAGCCTTTGTGAGAGGTAAGAGATTTGCTGGGAGGCCATTGCTAGCAGTGCTCTAAGCGTTTCCTTGCCAGTTAAGTATTGTGCTGGCACCCTCAGCGTTAAATTATGAGGCAAGACTTTGGGGGGACAGAGGGTGAATAGTGAGAAACTATTTACACTTATTGTAGGGAGTCTGGGACGAGGAGGCACAGTCTGAAACTGAGAGGCTGACATTTCAGAGGTGAAATTGGGAAATGCACAGGGGAAAAAACAGTTCGGACCAGTATTCTGATTTACTATTCTTTCCTTCTTGAAAGATTTCAACGCACAAAGGGTGGGAGTAGTTTGGAATTCTCTCCCCCAAATGGAGATTGATCCAGTCGTTCATTTTCAATTGGTGAGATTGTGAGATTTTTGTTATCCAAAGGCAAGGGATATGGGGTGAAGGCGGGTAAATAGAGAGAGATCACAGACCAGCCATGATCTCATGGAGTGGAGGAATAGCCTTGAGGGGCTGAATGGTCTCCTGTTCCTGCGTAACAGGCACGAGGGGGATGAATAGGCTTCCTCCTGTTCCTGTGTAACAGGCCCGAGGGGGATGAACAGGCCTACTCCTGTTCCTGTGCAACAGGCTTGAGGCGGGTGAGTAGGCCTCCTCCTGTTCCTGTGTAACAGGCCCAAGGGGGATCAATAGGGCCTCCTCCTGTTCCTGTGCAACAGGCTCGAGGGGGGTGAGTAGGCCTCATCCTGTTCCTGTGCAACAGGCTCGAGAGGGGTGAGTAGGCCTCCTCCTGTTCCTGTGTAATAGGCCCGAGGTGGCTGAATGAACCTCCTCCTGTTCCTGTGTAACAGGTTCGAGGGGGCTGAACAGGCCTCCTCCTGTTCCTGTGTAACAGGCTCAAGGGGAATGATTAGTCTCCTCCTGTTCCTTTAAAGTTTGATTGGCTTTACTCCCAAAACTTTTGCTCCAACAAAACATTATGTCCCAGCTCTTCATTTATTTGGACTATTAATTTGGACAACCTTACAACTCTCCCTAAAGCCTGTCCACCATCTACAAGGCACAAGTCGGGAGTGTAATGGAATACTCCCCACTTGCCTGGATGAGTGCAGCTCCAGCAACACTCAAGAAGCTCGATGCCATCCAGGACAAAGTAGCCCCGCTTGAGTGCTCATCCTCCCACAAACATTCACTCCCTCCATCACCAATGTACAGTGACAGCCGTGTGTCCCATCTACAAGATGCACTGCAGGAACTCACCAAGGTTCCTTCGGCAGCACCTTCCAAACCCACGACCACTACCATCGAGAAGGACGGGGGCAGCAGATACCTGGGAACCCCACCACCTGGAGGTTCCCCTCCAAGTCACTCACCACCCTGATTGGAAATTGTTACAACACCCTGGGCTAGTCTGCGATCAATTCCAGCCCACTGATCCCAGAGTCCCAACACAATTGAATTAAGCAATAACTTGTATAAACTTTGCAGAATCCTTGGCCCCTTGACTGCTCAATAAGTTATAGCCACCAGAGTTGTACGCTGAACACAATTAGTGTTTATTTATAACAGGAACATATGTAATAATTCTAATGGAATAACGGGCAGCTAATCTACAACCCCCCCCCCCTTTTTTTGTCCCACCCTCTACCCAAACACACACAAGACAGACATGATGTGGAGATGCCGGCGTTGGACTGGGGTGAGCACAGTACGAAGTCTTACAACACCAGGTTAAAGTCCAACAGGTTTGTTTCGATGTCACTAGCTTTCGGAACGCAGCTCCTTCCTCAGGTGAATGAAGAGGTATGTTCCAGAAACACATATATAGACAAATTCAAAGATGCCAAACAATGCTAGGAATGCGACCATTAGCAGGTGATTAAATCTTTACAGATCCAGAGATGGGGTAACCCCAGGTTAAAGAGGTGTGAATTGTATCAAGCCAGGACAGTTGGTAGGATTTCGCAGGCCAGATGGTGGGGGATGAATGTAATGCGACATGAATCCCAGGTCCCGGTTGAGGCCGCACTCATGTGTGCGGAACTTGGCTATAAGTTTCTGCTCGGCGATTCTGCGTTGTCGCGCGTCCTGAAGGCCGCCTTGGAGAACGCTTACCTGGAGATCAGAGGCTGAATGCCCTTGACTGCTGAAGTGTTCCCCGACTGGAAGGGAACATTCCTGCCTGGTGATTGTTGCGCGATGGCCATTCATTCGTTGTCGCAGCGTCTGCATGGTCTCGCCAATGTACCACGCTTCGGGACATCCTTTCCTGCAGCGTATGAGGTAGACAACATTGGCCGAGTCGCACGAGTATGTACCGCGTACCTGGTGGGTGGTGTTCTCACGTGTAATAGTGGTATCCATGTCGATGATCTGGCACGTCTTGCAGAGATTGCCATGGCAGGGTTGTGTGGTGTCGTAGTCACTGTTCTGAAGACTGGGTAGTTTGCTGCAAACAATGGTTCGTTTGAGGTTGCGCGGTTGTTTGAAGGCAAGTAGTGGGGGTGTGGGGATGACCTTGGCAAGATGTTCATCGTCATCAATGACGTGTTGAAGGCTGTGAAGAAGATGACGTAGTTTCTCCGCTCCGGGGAAGTACTGGACGACGAAGGGTATTCTGTCGGTTGTGTCCCATGTTTGTCTTCTGAGGAGGTCAGTGCGGTTTTTCGCTGTGGCGCGTTGGAACTGTCGCTCGATGAGTCGAGTGCCATATCCCGTTCGTACGAGGGCATCTTTCAACGGCTGTAGATGTCTGTTACGCTCCTCCTCGTCTGAGCAGATCCTGTGTATACGGAGTGCTTGTCCATAGGGGATGGCTTCTTTAATGTGTTTAGGGTGGAAGCTGGAGAAGTGGAGAATCATGAGGTTATCCGTGGGTTTGCGGTAAAGCGTCCATTGTGACGAGGAATGTTCCTGGTTCAACTGGTCCATGGGTGCTGAGTTTCTGTAGGAAGTCCGTCGTGTCGCGACAGAAGCTGGGTGTACCTTGTACGATGGGTTTCAAGATGTCCTCGGAGATCTCTACTGCCTCCCGAAAATACATAAGGCCAACACACCAGGCCGCCCTATCGTTTCAGGCAATGGGACCCTGTGTGAGAACCTCTCTGGCTACATCGAGGGCATCTTGAAACCCATCGTACAAGGTACACCCAGCTTCTGTCGCGACACGACGGACTTCCTACAGAAACTCTGCACCCATGGACCAGTTGAACCAGGAACATTCCTCGTCACAATGGACGTCTCGGCACTCTACACCAGCATCCCCTATGACGACAGCATTGCTGCAACAGCCACAGTACTCAACACCGACAACTGCCAATCTCCAGACGCAATTCTGCAACTCATCCGCTTCATTCTGGATCACAACATCTTCACCTTCGACAACAAGTTCTTCATCCAGACGCACGGAACAGCCATGGGGACCAAATTCGCACCCCAATACGCCAACATCTTCATGCACAAGTTTGAACAGGACCTACTCACCGCACAGGACCTTCAACCGATGTTATACACCAGATACATCAATGACATTTTTTTCCTTTGGACCCACGGCGAAGAATCACTGAAACGACTACACGATGACATTAATAAGTTCCATCCAACCATCAGACTCACCATGGACTACTCTCCAAAATCAGTTGCATTCTTGGACACACTCGTCTCCATCAAGGACGGTCACCTCAGCACTTTGCTTTACCACAAACCCACGGATAACCTCATGATGCTCCACTTCTCCAGCTTCCACCCTAAACACATTAAAGAAGACATCCCCTATGGACAAGCGCTCAGTATACACAGGATCTGCTCAGACGAGGAGGAGCGTAACAGACATCTGCAGACGTTGAAAGATGCCCTCGTACGAACGGGATATGGCACTCGACTCATCGATCGACAGTTCCAACGCGCCACAGCAAAAAACCGCACCGACCTCCTCAGAAGACAAACATGGGACACAACCGACAGAATACCCTTCGTCGTCCAGTACTTCCCCGGAGCGGAGAAACTACGTCATCTTCTTCACAGCCTTCAACACGTCATTGATGACGGTGAACATCTTGCCAAGGTCATCCCCACACCCCCACTACTTGCCTTCAAACAACCGCGCAACCTCAAACGAACCATTGTTTGCAGCGAACTACCCAGTCTTCAGAACAGTGACCACGACACCACACAACCCTGCCATGGCAATCTCTGCAAGACGTGCCAGATCATCGACATGGATACCACTATTACACGTGAGAACACCACCCACCAGGTACGCGGTACATACTCGTGCGACTCGGCCAATGTTGTCTACCTCATACGCTGCAGGAAAGGATGTCCCGAAGCGTGGTACATTGGCGAGACCATGCAGACGCTGCGACAACGAATGAACGGCCATCGCGCAACAATCACCAGGCAGGAATGTTCCCTTCCAGTCGGGGAACACTTCAGCAGTCAAGGGCATTCAGCCTCTGATCTCCGGGTAAGTGTTCTCCAAGGCGGCCTTCAGGACGCGCGACAACGCAGAATCGCCGAGCAGAAACTTATAGCCAAGTTCCGCACACATGAGTGCGGCCTCAACCGGGACCTGGGATTCATGTCACATTACATTCATCCCCCACCATCTGGCCTGCAAAATCCTACCAACTGTCCTGGCTTGGTACAATTCACACCTCTTTAACCTGGGGTTACCCCATCTCTGGATCTGTAAAGATTTAATCACCTGCTAATGGTCGCATTCCTAGCATTGTTTGGCATCTTTGAATTTGTCTATATATGTGTTTCTGGAACATACCTCTGCATTCACCTGAGGAAGGAGCAGCGCTCCGAAAGCTAGTGACATCGAAACAAACCTGTTGGACTTTAAGACAGACATGCACAGAGGGAAGGGAAGGGGTAAAAATAAAATATAACCAGAATGAAATGAAAGGTGAGTCCTTGCTCCGATGTTGAGGTCGTTGCAGCAGGCTGTCCTCCCAGAATGCTTTTTTAAAAGTTCAAGCATTTTCATGAAAACAAACCAAAACAGAAGCAGAATTATACAAAATTATAAATAACCACTCGCCCCCTTCTCCCATCCTACCTTCCTAATTTAACCCCCTTAACCCACCTCCCTTTGCTGACTCCTCAATCTTCCTTAAAGAAGTCAATGAACGGCTTCCTCTCCATCGACTGACCCCCTCAGGACAAACTTGACCTTCTCCAGCCTTAGCAATTCCACCAGTTCACTCACCCTCACACCTGCTTTCGGCAGCTCCGAGTCCTGCCTCCCAGCAAAATCCATCTCTGCGCTACCAGGGATGCAAAGGCCAAGACATCGACCTCTCTTGCCCCTGGACTCCCGGGTCTTCTGATACCCCGAATATCGCCACCTCTGGACTCGGGGCCACCTTTACTCCCAGCACCTTGGACACCTTCCTATCCCCTATCTTCTCCTTCCTTGTCTTGCAACCCCAAGACCCAGGAAAAGACGGCACCTCTCTCTTTACAAAATACGGACCTGCAGGTACCTGAAACCATTTCCCCTGGGCAACTCATACTCTTCCTCCAGGTCCCCCAATGCAAACCCCTGCCAGAACTCTTTTAGCTTCGGACATGCCCAGAACAAGTAGATGTGATTTGCGGCCTCCCAGGATACCGTCCACACCTATACTCTACCCCTCAAACTCCTACTCGTCCTTGCTACCATCATATGTGCCCTGTTAATTACTTTAAACTGAATGTCTTGCACACGGCAAGGATATATTCACCCTCCGCAAGGCCTCAGCCCAAGTCCTGTCCTCCACCTCCCCTCCCAGCTCCTCCTCCCACTTGCGCTTCTTTCCCGCAGCAGAGCAACTTCCCAAACCATGAGCACCTTGTAGACCTCAGACACCTTCCCCTTCCCTATCTTCTCCTTCCTTGTCTTGCAACCCCAAGGGCGGTGACCCAGGAAAAGACGGCACCTCTCTCTTTACAAAATCCCAGACCTGAGGTATCTGAAACCATTTCCCCTGGGCAATTCATACTCTTCCTCCAGGTCCTCCAATTTTGTGAATCTGCCCCCTACAAACTGGTCGGAGAATCACTCGATCTCTTCCCACCGCCACCCGCGAAACCTCCCATCCAGCCCCTCCCCGGTGCAAACCTATGACTGTCACAGATTGGTGCCCATACTGAGACACCCTCAAGTTTCAAATGCTGTTTCTACTGCCCCCAAATCCTCAAGGCCGACACCACCACTGGGCTCGCGGGGTGCCTGGCTGGCAAGAATGGCAGAGGCACTGTTAACAATGATCTTAAGCTCGTTCCCCTATACAAGGCTGGCTCAATCCATCCCCAAGCCGACCCCTCTCCCACTACCCAGTAGTAGTTCATTATATCTGTCAACCCCGGCAACCCCAGCACCCCGCTCCTCACCCCCGCTCCAAAAACTCTCTCTTGACCCGCGAGGTCTTCCCCACCCACACAAACCCAGAGATCAGCACCTTAACCTTTTTAAAGAACAACTTTTAAAGATCGGTAGGTTTTGAAATACCAACAGGAACCTTGGCAGCACCATCATCTTTACTGTCTGCACCTGCCCCGCCAGCGACAATGGCAGCACATCCCACCTCTTAAAGTCCCCTTTCATCTGCTCCACCAGCCGAGTCAAATTCAACTTGTGCAGCTGCACCTGACCCCATGTCACCTGAATGCCCAGGTATCTACAGCTCACCCCCACTATCATAGACGGCAGCTCTCCTAACCTCCTCTCCTGCCCTCTAGCCTCAATCTATGTTCAATTTGTACCCAGACAACCGGCCAAAGTCCTCCAAGATTCCCATAATGCCCCCAATGCCACCCAACGGGTCCGAAATGTGTAACAACAGGTCGCCTGCGTACAACAGAACCCTGTGCTCGACCCCCTCACCACCACCACCACACAATCCCTCTCCAGTCCCTCGACACTCGAAGCGCCATTGCCAGTGGCTCTATTGCCAAGGTGAAAAGCAACGGCGAGAGCGGGCACTCCTGCAGCATCCCCGATACAGCCCCAAATACCCCAAACTCATCCATTTCATCACCGCACTTGCGACTGGTGCCTTGCATAGCAACTGGGCCCAGTCCACAAACTCCTACCCGAACTGCCCCAGCACCTCCTACAGATATTCCCAATCCACCCAGTCGAAAGCCTTTTCCACGTCCATCCCCACTGCCACCTAACCCTCCGGAGGCATCATAATCACATTACGCAGCCTCCTCACATCCACCAACAGCTGGATCCCTCACCCATCAACCCCAGGACGCAGCCCTCAATTCACGAAGCCAACACCTTCGCCAGCAACTTGGTGTTTACATTCAATAGCAATATCGGGCGGGGTGACCCACACTGCCCTAGAACTTGTCCTTTTTCAATATCAAAGAGATGAATGCCTGCAATAGTGTAGGGGGGATTCCCCCCCCCCCACCCCACCCCCACCCCCACCCCCCCCACCCCACCTCCCTAGCCTTGTTCTATATCTTCACCAACAGTGGCCCCAGGTCTCCCCCAAACATTTCATAAAACTCCACCGGAAACCCATCCGGGCCCAGGCCTTCCCTGCCTGCATCACCCCCATACTCTCCATCACCTCCCTCAACGCGGTAGGAGCCCCCAATCCCTGCACCAACTCCTCGTACACCCTGGGAAACTCCAGCCTATGCAGGAACCCTCCCCACGGCCGGGGGTCCGACTCATCTAATCTCCTGTAAAAAGTCTCAAATGTCCCATTCACCCCCACAGGGTCCAACACCACGCTTCCCATCTCGTCCTTTACTCTGTCAATCTCCCTCACTGCCTCTTGCTTCCTCAGCTGGTGGGCCAGCATCCTGCCCACCTCTCCCCATAGCCATATACTGGCCCCTCTGCCCCTCCGTAGCTGCCCCACTGCCTTTCCCGTGGACACTAATCTGAACTCCATCTGGAGCCTCTGTCTCTCCTTCAACAACCCTACCTCCGGTCTACCCTCAGGACCTCCTCCACCAGCCTTGCCATCTCTGCCTGCTCCGCTTTCTCCCTATACGCCCAAATTGAAATAAACTTCCCCTGAACCCACCTTGAGTGCCTCCCAAAGCGTGGCGGCCGTGACCTCCCCATGTCATTGAGCTTCACATATCCCCGAATGGCGGCGTTCACCTGCTCACACACCACCTCAGCTGCCAACAACCGCGCCCCCCCCCGGTCCACCCACAAATCCACCCAGTGCGGTGCGTGGTCAGAGACCACGACCCCTTCCAGCTTCCCACTCACCATCACAAACCCACCCCCGCACTGTTCTGCCACAATATTCCCCACCTCGAACACCATCCGCTTATTCACCAGCACCCCCATCCCCCTCATCTTCATGTCCAGTCCCAAATGGAACACCTGCCTCACCCAACCTTTCCTCAACTTTGCCTGATCTCCAATCTTTAAATGCGTCTCCTGCAAAAAAGGCCACGTGAGCTTCAGACTCCTCAGGTGCGCGAACACACGTGAACGTTTGACTGGCCCATTCAGCCCCCTCACGATCCACGTGACCGGCCTGGGCAAGGGGGCTCCCCGCCCCCCCTCCCCTGCCGATGAACCATATCCCTTTTTGGGGCAAGCCCCGGCTCCTGTCAAGTGACCCTCCCGGCCCACCCTCGGATGCCAACCGTCATCACTCCTTTCCAGCTGCGCCACATCAGCCACACCCTTGCCAGCAACCCTTCCCCTCCTCCCCGCCAAACAAAACAACAATCCCATCCCCCACTTCTATCTCCTGACAACACCCGCAACCCCCCCCCCCCATTGCATTCCATTAACCAGCCGGCCCAGCTAGCATGATGGTCCCTGTCCAAAGCCTCCAAATCCCCCACACCCCCAACGCCTCCAAATCCCCTGTCCCCCCTCAAACTACCCCCCCCCCCCCCCCCGCCCCCCCCCCCCACCAAAGCTCCCCCAAGAAACAGAAAAGGTGCACTCAATCATGATGTTCCCCTGCGGAGTGCCTGCCCTCCGAACTTCCCGTCATCAAACCCAGCCTGCCCTCCGAACACCCCACCATCAAACCCAGCCTGCCCTCCGAACACCCCACCATCAAACCCAGCCTGCCCTCCGAGCACCCCTCCATCAAACCCAGACTGCCCCCCGAACAACCCTCCATCAAACCCAGCCTGCCCTCCGAACACCCCGCCATCAAACTCAGCCTGCCCTCCGAACTTCCCGTCATCAAACCTAGCCTGCCCTCCGAACTTCCCGTCATCAAACCCAGCCTGCCCTCCGAACACCTCGCCATCAAACCCAGCCTGCCCTCCGAACTTCCCATCATCAAACCCAGCCTACCCTCCGAACACCCCACCATCAAAACTAGCCTGCCCTCCGAACACCCCGCCATCAAACCCAGCCTGCCCTCCGAACACCCCGCCATCAAACCCAGCCTGCCCTCCGAACACCCCGCCATCAAACCCAGCCTGCCCTCCGAACACCCCACAATCAAACCTAGCCTGCCCTCCGAACACCCCACCATCAAACCTAGCCTTCCCTCCGAACATCCCGCCATCAAACCTAGCCTGCCCTCCGAACACCCCGTCATCAAACCCAGCCTGCCCTCCGAACACCCCGCCATGAAACCCGGCCTGCCCTCCGAACACCCCACCATCAAACCCAGCCTGCCCTCCGAACAACCCGCCATCAAACCCAGCCTGCACCCCGAACACCCCGTCCTCAAACCCAGCCTGCACTCCGAACTTCGCGTCATCAAACCCAGCCTGCACCCCGAACACCCCACCATCAAACCTAGCCTGCCCTCCGAACACCCCACCATCAAACCCAGCCTGCCCGCCGAATGCCCCGGCATCAAACCCAGCCTGCCCCCCCCGAACACCCCACTATCAAACCCAGCCTGCCCTCCGAACACCCCGCCATCAAACCCAGCCTGCCCTCCGATCTTCCCGTCACCAAACCCAGCCTGCCCTCCGAATACCCCGCCATCAAACATAGCCTGCCCCCCCGAACACCCCGTCATCAAACCCAGCCTGCCCTCCGAATACCCCGCCATCAAACCCAGCCTGCCCCCCCGAACACCCCGTCATCAAACCCAGCCTGCCCTCCGAACACCCCACTATCAAACCCAGCCTGCCCTCCGAACACCCCGTCATCAAACCCAGCCTGCCCTCCGAACTTCCCGTCATCAAACCCAGCCTGCCCTCCGAACTTCCCGTCATCAAACCCAGCCTGCCCTCCGAACACCCCGCCATCAAACCCAGCCTGCCCTCCGAACATCCCACCATCAAACCCAGCCTGCCCTCCGAACTTCCCGTCATCAAACCGAGCCTGCCCTCCGAACACCCCGCCATCAAACCCAGACTGCCCCCCGAACACCCCACCATCAAACCCAGCCTGCCCTCCGAACACCCCCCCATCAAATCCAGCCTGCCCTCCGAACACCCCACCACCAAACCCAGCCTGCCCTCAGAACACCCCACCATCAAACCCAGCCGGCCCTCCGAACAACCCACCATCAAACACAGCCGGCCCACCGAACACCCCACCATCAAACCCAGCCTGCCCTCCGAACACCCCACCATCAAACCCAGCCTGCCCTCCGAACACCCCGCCACCAAACCTACCCTGCCCTTCGAACTTCCCGTCATCAAACCCAGCCTGCCCTCCGAACACACCGTCATCAAACCCAGCCTGCCCTCCGAACACCCCGCCATCAAACCCAGCCTGCCCTCCGAATGCCCCGCCATCAAACCCAGCCTGCCCCCCCGAACACCACGTCATCAAACCCAGCCTGCCCTCCGAACACCCCACCATCAAACCCAGCCTGCCCTCCAAACACACCGCCATCAAACCCAGCCTGCCCTCCGAACACCCCACCATCAAACCCAGCCTGCCCTCCGAACACCCCGCCATCAAACCCAGCCTGCCCTCCAAACTTCCCGTCATCAAACCAAGCCTGCCCTCCGAACACCCCGCCATCAAACCCAGCCGGCCCCCCGAAAAACCCACCATCAAACACAGCCGGCCCTCCGAACACCCCACCATCAAACCCAGCCTGCCCACTTAACAACCCACCATCAAACCCAGCCTGCCCTCCGAACAACCCACCATCAAACCCAGCCTGCACTCCGAACACCCCGCCATTAAACCCATCCTGCACTCCGAAAAACCCACCATCAAACCCAGCCTGCCCTCTGAACAACACACCATCAAACCCAGCCTGCCGTCCGAACTTTCCGTCATCAAACCCAGCCTGCCCTCCGAATACCCCGCCATCAAACCCAGACTGCCCCCCGAACACCCCACCATCAAACCCAGCCTGCCCTCCGAACACCCCGCCATCAAACCCAGCCTGCCCTCCGAACTTCCCGCCATCAAACCCAGCCTGCCCTCCGAACAACCCGCCATCAAATCCAGCCTGCCGTCCGAACTTTCCGTCATCAAACCCAGCCTGCCCTCCGAATACCCCGCCATCAAACCCAGACTGCCCCCCGAACACCCCACCATCAAACCGAGCCTGCCCTCCGAACACCCCACCATCAAACCCAGCCTGCCCTCCGAACACCTCGCCATCAAACACAGCCTGCCCCCACGAACAACTCGTCATGAAACCCAGCCTGCCCTCCGAACACCCCACCATCAAACCCAGCCTGCCCTCCGAACACCTCGCCATCAAACACAGCCTGCCCCCACGAACAACTCGTCATGAAACCCAGCCTGCCCTCCGAATACCCCGCCATCAAACCCAGCCTGCCCCTCCGAACACCCCGTCATCAAACCCAGCCTGCCCTCCGAACACCCCGCCATCAAACCCAGCCTGCCCTCCGAACACCCCGCCATCAAACCCAGCCTGCCCTCCGAACACCCCACAATCAAACCTAGCCTGCCCTCCGAACACCCCACCATCAAACCTAGCCTTCCCTCCGAACATCCCGCCATCAAACCTAGCCTGCCCTCCGAACACCCCGTCATCAAACCCAGCCTGCCCTCCGAACACCCCGCCATGAAACCCGGCCTGCCCTCCGAACACCCCACCATCAAACCCAGCCTGCCCTCCGAACAACCCGCCATCAAACCCAGCCTGCACCCCGAACACCCCGTCCTCAAACCCAGCCTGCACTCCGAACTTCGCGTCATCAAACCCAGCCTGCACCCCGAACACCCCACCATCAAACCTAGCCTGCCCTCCGAACACCCCACCATCAAACCCAGCCTGCCCGCCGAATGCCCCGGCATCAAACCCAGCCTGCCCCCCCCGAACACCCCACTATCAAACCCAGCCTGCCCTCCGAACACCCCGCCATCAAACCCAGCCTGCCCTCCGATCTTCCCGTCACCAAACCCAGCCTGCCCTCCGAATACCCCGCCATCAAACATAGCCTGCCCCCCCGAACACCCCGTCATCAAACCCAGCCTGCCCTCCGAATACCCCGCCATCAAACCCAGCCTGCCCCCCCGAACACCCCGTCATCAAACCCAGCCTGCCCTCCGAACACCCCACTATCAAACCCAGCCTGCCCTCCGAACACCCCGTCATCAAACCCAGCCTGCCCTCCGAACTTCCCGTCATCAAACCCAGCCTGCCCTCCGAACTTCCCGTCATCAAACCCAGCCTGCCCTCCGAACACCCCGCCATCAAACCCAGCCTGCCCTCCGAACATCCCACCATCAAACCCAGCCTGCCCTCCGAACTTCCCGTCATCAAACCGAGCCTGCCCTCCGAACACCCCGCCATCAAACCCAGACTGCCCCCCGAACACCCCACCATCAAACCCAGCCTGCCCTCCGAACACCCCCCCATCAAATCCAGCCTGCCCTCCGAACACCCCACCACCAAACCCAGCCTGCCCTCAGAACACCCCACCATCAAACCCAGCCGGCCCTCCGAACAACCCACCATCAAACACAGCCGGCCCACCGAACACCCCACCATCAAACCCAGCCTGCCCTCCGAACACCCCACCATCAAACCCAGCCTGCCCTCCGAACACCCCGCCACCAAACCTACCCTGCCCTTCGAACTTCCCGTCATCAAACCCAGCCTGCCCTCCGAACACACCGTCATCAAACCCAGCCTGCCCTCCGAACACCCCGCCATCAAACCCAGCCTGCCCTCCGAATGCCCCGCCATCAAACCCAGCCTGCCCCCCCGAACACCACGTCATCAAACCCAGCCTGCCCTCCGAACACCCCACCATCAAACCCAGCCTGCCCTCCAAACACACCGCCATCAAACCCAGCCTGCCCTCCGAACACCCCACCATCAAACCCAGCCTGCCCTCCGAACACCCCGCCATCAAACCCAGCCTGCCCTCCAAACTTCCCGTCATCAAACCAAGCCTGCCCTCCGAACACCCCGCCATCAAACCCAGCCGGCCCCCCGAAAAACCCACCATCAAACACAGCCGGCCCTCCGAACACCCCACCATCAAACCCAGCCTGCCCACTTAACAACCCACCATCAAACCCAGCCTGCCCTCCGAACAACCCACCATCAAACCCAGCCTGCACTCCGAACACCCCGCCATTAAACCCATCCTGCACTCCGAAAAACCCACCATCAAACCCAGCCTGCCCTCTGAACAACACACCATCAAACCCAGCCTGCCGTCCGAACTTTCCGTCATCAAACCCAGCCTGCCCTCCGAATACCCCGCCATCAAACCCAGACTGCCCCCCGAACACCCCACCATCAAACCCAGCCTGCCCTCCGAACACCCCGCCATCAAACCCAGCCTGCCCTCCGAACTTCCCGCCATCAAACCCAGCCTGCCCTCCGAACAACCCGCCATCAAACCCAGCCTGCCGTCCGAACTTTCCGTCATCAAACCCAGCCTGCCCTCCGAATACCCCGCCATCAAACCCAGACTGCCCCCCGAACACCCCACCATCAAACCGAGCCTGCCCTCCGAACACCCCACCATCAAACCCAGCCTGCCCTCCGAACACCTCGCCATCAAACACAGCCTGCCCCCACGAACAACTCGTCATGAAACCCAGCCTGCCCTCCGAACACCCCACCATCAAACCCAGCCTGCCCTCCGAACACCTCGCCATCAAACACAGCCTGCCCCCACGAACAACTCGTCATGAAACCCAGCCTGCCCTCCGAATACCCCGCCATCAAACCCAGCCTGCCCCTCCGAACACCCCGTCATCAAACCCAACCTGCCCACCGAACACACCGCCATCAAACCCCGCCTGCCCTCCGAACACCCCACCATCAAACCTAGATTTCCCTCCGAACACCCCACCATCAAACCCAGACTGCCCCCCGAACACCCCATCATCAAACCCAGCCTGCCCTCCGAACACCCTGCCATCAAACCCAGCCTGCCCTCCGAACACCCCATCATCAAACCCAACCTGCCCGCCGAACACCCTGCCATCAAACACAGCCTGCCCTCCGAACACCCCATCATCAAACCCAACCTGCCCGCCGAACACACCACCATCAAACCCAGCCTGCCCTCCGAACACACCGCCATCAAACCCCGCCTGCCCTCCGAACACCCCACCATCAAACCTAGATTTCCCTCCGAACACCCCACCATCAAACCCAGACTGCCCCCCGAACACCCCATCATCAAACCCAGCCTGCCCTCCGAACACCCCGCCAACAAACCCAGCCTGCCCTCCGAACACCCCGCCATCAAACCCAGCCTACCCTACGAACACCCCGCCGTCAAAACCAGCCTGCCCTCCGAACACCCCGCCATCACACGCAGACTGCCCTCCGAACACCCCACCATCAAACCCAGCCTGCCCTCCGAACACACCACCATCAAACCTAGCCTGCCCCCCGAACACCCCACCATCAAACCTAGCCTGCCCTCCGAACACCCCGTCATCAAACCCAGCCTGCCCTCCGAACACCCCACCATCAATCCCAGCCTGCCCTCCGAACACCCCACCATCAAACCCAGCCTGCCCTCCGAACAACCCCACCATGAAACCCACCCTGCCCTCCGAACACCCCATCATCAAACCCGGCCTCTCCTCCGAACAACCCCACCATCAAACCCAGCCTGCCCTCCGAACACCCCGCCATCAAACCCAGCCTGCCCTCCGAACACCCCTCCATCAAACCCAGCCTGCCCTCCGAACACCCCGCCATCAAACCCAGCCTGCCCTCCGAACACCCCACCATCAAACCCAGCCTGCCCTCCGAACACCCCACCATCAAACCCGGCCTCTCCTCCGAACAACCCCACCATCAAACCCAGCCTGCCCTCCGAACACCCCGCCATCAAACCCAGCCTGCCCTCCGAACACCCCGTCATCAAACCCAGCCTGCCCTCCGAACACCCCTCCATCAAACCCAGCCTGCCCTCCGAACACCCAACCATCAAACCCAGCCTGCCCTCCGAACACCCCACCATCAAACCCAGCCTGTCCTCCGAACACCCCGCCATTAAACCAAGCCTGCCCTCCGAACACCCAGCCATCAAACTCAGCCTGCCCTCCGAACACCGCACCATCAAACCTAGCCTGCCCTCCGAACACCCCACCATCAAACCTAGCTTTCCCTCCGAACACCCCACCATCAAACCCAGACTGCCCGCCGAACACCCCATCATCAAACCCAGCCTGCCCTCCGAACACCCCGCCATCAAACCCAGCCTACCCTACGAACACCCCGCCGTCAAAACCAGCCTGCCCTCCGAACACCCCGCCATCACACGCAGACTGCCCTCCGAACACCCCGCCGTCAAAACCAGCCTGCCCTCCGAACACCCCGCCATCACACGCAGACTGCCCTCCGAACACCCCGCCGTCAAACCCAGCCTGCCCCCCGAACACCCCGCCATCAAACACAGCCTGCCCCCACGAACAACTCGTCATGAAACCCAGCCTGCCCTCCGAATACCCCGCCATCAAACCCAGCCTGCCCCTCCGAACACCCCGTCATCAAACCCAACCTGCCCACCGAACACACCGCCATCAAACCCCGCCTGCCCTCCGAACACCCCACCATCAAACCTAGATTTCCCTCCGAACACCCCACCATCAAACCCAGACTGCCGCCCGAACACCCCATCATCAAACCCAGCCTGCCCTCCGAACACCCTGCCATCAAACCCAGCCTGCCCTCCGAACACCCCATCATCATACCAACCTGCCCGCCGAACACCCTGCCATCAAACCCAGCCTGCCCTCCGAACACCCCATCATCAAACCCAACCTGCCCGCCGAACACACCACCATCAAACCCAGCCTGCCCTCCGAACACACCGCCATCAAACCCCGCCTGCCCTCCGAACACCCCACCATCAAACCTAGATTTCCCTCCGAACACCCCACCATCAAACCCAGACTGCCCCCCGAACACCCCATCATCAAACCCAGCCTGCCCTCCGAACACCCCGCCAACAAACCCAGCCTGCCCTCCGAACACCCCGCCATCAAACCCAGCCTACCCTACGAACACCCCGCCGTCAAAACCAGCCTGCCCTCCGAACACCCCGCCATCACACGCAGACTGCCCTCCGAACACCCCACCATCAAACCCAGCGTGCCCTCCGAACACCCCGTCCTCAAATCCAGCCTGCCGTCCGACACGCCGCCATCAAACCCAGCCTGCCCTCCGAACACACCACCATCAAACCTAGCCTGCCCCCCGAACACCCCACCATCAAACCTAGCCTGCCCTCCGAACACCCCGTCATCAAACCCAGCCTGCCCTCCGAACACCCCACCATCAATCCCAGCCTGCCCTCCGAACACCCCACCATCAAACCCAGCCTGCCCTCCGAACAACCCCACCATGAAACCCACCCTGCCCTCCGAACACCCCATCATCAAACCCGGCCTCTCCTCCGAACAACCCCACCATCAAACCCAGCCTGCCCTCCGAACACCCCGCCATCAAACCCAGCCTGCCCTCCGAACACCCCTCCATCAAACCCAGCCTGCCCTCCGAACACCCCGCCATCAAACCCAGCCTGCCCTCCGAACACCCCACCATCAAACCCAGCCTGCCCTCCGAACACCCCACCATCAAACCCGGCCTCTCCTCCGAACAACCCCACCATCAAACCCAGCCTGCCCTCCGAACACCCCGCCATCAAACCCAGCCTGCCCTCCGAACACCCCGTCATCAAACCCAGCCTGCCCTCCGAACACCCCTCCATCAAACCCAGCCTGCCCTCCGAACACCCAACCATCAAACCCAGCCTGCCCTCCGAACACCCCACCATCAAACCCAGCCTGTCCTCCGAACACCCCGCCATTAAACCAAGCCTGCCCTCCGAACACCCATCCATCAAACTCAGCCTGCCCTCCGAACACCGCACCATCAAACCTAGCCTGCCCTCCGAACACCCCACCATCAAACCTAGCTTTCCCTCCGAACACCCCACCATCAAACCCAGACTGCCCTCCGAACACCCCATCATCAAACCCAGCCTGCCCTCCGAACACCCCGCCATCAAACCCAGCCTACCCTACGAACACCCCGCCGTCAAAACCAGCCTGCCCTCCGAACACCCCGCCATCACACGCAGACTGCCCTCCGAACACCCCGCCGTCAAAACCAGCCTGCCCTCCGAACACCCCGCCATCACACGCAGACTGCCCTCCGAACACCCCACCATCAAACCCAGCCTGCCCTCCGAACACCCCGTCCTCAAATCCAGCCTGCCCTCCGACACCCCGCCATCAAACCCAGCCTGCGCTCTGAACACACCACCATCAAAACTAACCTGCCCCCCGAACACCCCACCATCAAACCCAGCCTGCCCTCCGAACACACCACCATCAAACGTAGCCTGCCCCCCGAACGCCCCACCATCAAACCCAGCCTGCCCCCCGAACACCCCGCCATCAAACCCAGCCTGCCCTCCGAACACACCACCATCAAACCCAGCCTGTCCTCAGAACACACCACCATCAAACCTAGCCTGCCCTCCGAACACCCCACCATCAAACCCAGCCTGCCCTCCGAACACCCCGTCATCAATCCCAGCCTGCCCTCCGAACACCCCACCATCAAACCCAGCCTGCCCTCCGAACAACCCCACCATGAAACCCACCCTGCCCTCCGAACACCCCGCCATCAAACCCTGCCTCTCCTCCGAACAACCCCGCCATCAAACCCAGCCTGCCCTCCGAACACCCCACCATCAAACCCAGCCTGCCCTCCGAACACCCCTCCATCAAACCCAGCCTGCCCTCCGAACACCCCGCCATCAAACCCAGCCTGCCCTCCGAACACCCAACCATCAAACCCAGCCTGCCCTCCGAACACCCCACCATCACACCCAGCCGGCCCTCCGAACACCCCGCCATTAAACCAAGCCTGCCCTCCGAACACCCAGCCATCAAACTCAGCCTGCCCTCCGAACACCCCACCATCAAACCCAGCCTGTCTTCCGAACAACCCACCATCAAACACAGCCTGCCCTCCGAACACCCCACCATCAAACCCAGCCTGCCCTCCGATCAACCCGTCATCAAGCCCAGCCTACCCTCCGAACATCCCATCATCAAACCCAGCCTGCCCTCCGAACATCCCATCGTCAAACCCAGCCTGCCCTCCGAACACCGCGCCATCAAACCCAGCCTGCCCTCCGAACACCCCACCATCAAACCCAGCCTTCCCTGCGAACAGCCCGCCATCAAACCCAGCCTGCCCTCCGAAAGTCCCGTCATCAAACCCAGCCTGCCCTCCGAACACCCCGCCATCAAACCCAGCCTGCCCTCCGAACACCGCGCCATCAAACCCAGCCTGCCCTCCGAACACCCCACCATCAAACCCAGCCTTCCCTGCGAACAGCCCGCCATCAAACCCAGCCTGCCCTCCGAAAGTCCCGTCATCAAACCCAGCCTGCCCTCCGAACACCCCACCATCAAACCCAGCCTGCCCTCCGAAAGTCCCGTCATCAAACCCAGCCTGCCCTCCGAACAACCCGCCATCAAACCCGGCCTGCCCTCCGAACACCCCGCCATCAAACCCAGCCTGCCCTCCGAACACCCCACCATCAAACCCAGCCTGCCCTCCGAAGACCCCACCATCAAACCCAGCCTGCCTCCGAACTTCCCGTCATCAAACCCAGCCTGCCCTCCGAACACCCCACCATCAAACCTAGCCTGCCCTCCGAACAACCCGCCATCAAACCCGGCCTGCCCTCCGAACACCTCGCCATCAAACCCAGCCTGCCCCCCGAACACCCCGCCATCAAACCCAGCCTGCCTTCCGAATACCCCGCCATCATACCCAGCCTGCCCTCCGTATACCCCGCCATCAAACCCAGCCTGCCCCCCCCCGAACACCCCGCCATCAAACCCAGCCTGCCCCCCGAACACCCCGCCGTCAAACCCAGCCTGCCCTCCGAATACACCGCGATCAAACCCAGCCTGCCCCCCCCCGAACACCCCGTCATCAAAACCAGCCTGCCCTCCGAACACCCCGACATCAAACCCAGACTGCCCCCCGAACACCCCACCATCAAACCCAGCCTGCCCTCCGAACTTCCCGTCATCAAACCCAGCCTGCCCTCCGAACACCGCACCATCAAACCCAGACTGCCCCCCGAACACCCCACCATCAAACCCAGCCTGCCCTCCGAACACCCCACCATCAAACCCAGCCTGCCCTCCGAACACCCCGCCATCAAATCCAGCCTGCCCTCCGAACTTCACGTCATCAAACCCAGCCTGCCCTCCGAACACCCCACCATCAAACCCAGCCTGCCCTCCGAACACCCCACCATCAAACCTAGCCTGCCCTGCGAACACCCCACCATCAAACTTAGCCTGCCCTTCGAAAACCCCACCATCAAACCTAGCCTGCCCTCCGAAAACCCCATCATCAAACCCAACCTGCCCTCCGAACACACCGCCATCAAACCCCGCCTGCCCTCCGAACACCCCACCATCAAACCTAGCTTTCCCTCCGAACACCCCACCATCAAACCCAGACTGCCCCCCGAACACCCCATCATCAAACCCAGCCTGCCCTCCGAACACCCCGCCATCAAACCCAGCCTGCCCTCCGAACACCCCGCCATCAAACACAGCCTAACCTCCGAACACCCCGCCGTCAAACCCAGCCTGCCCTCCGAACACACCACCATCAAACCCAGCCTGACCTCCGAACACCCCACCATCAAACCCAGCCTGCGCTCCGAACACACCACCATCAAACCTAGCCTGCCCCCCGAACACCCCACCATCAAACCCAGCCTGCCCTCCGAACACACCACCATCAAACCTAGCCTGCCCCCCGAACACCCCACCATCAAACCCAGCCTGCCCCCCGAACACCCCGCCATCAAACACAGCCTGCCCTCCGAACACACCACCATCAAACCCAGCCTGTCCTCAGAACACACCACCATCAAACCTAGCCTGCCCTCCGAACACCCCACCATCAAACCTAGCCTGCCCTCCGAACACCCCACCATCAAACCCAGCCTGCCCTCCGAACACCCCGCCATCAAACCCAGCCTGCCCTCCGAACACCCCGTCATCAAACCCAGCCTGCCCTCCGAACACCCCTCCATCAAACCCAGCCTGCCCTCCGAACACCCAACCATCAAACCCAGCCTGCCCTCCGAACACCCCACCATCAAACCCAGCCTGTCCTCCGAACACCCCGCCATTAAACCAAGCCTGCCCTCCGAACACCCAGCCATCAAACTCAGCCTGCCCTCCGAACACCGCACCATCAAACCTAGCCTGCCCTCCGAACACCCCACCATCAAACCTAGCTTTCCCTCCGAACACCCCACCATCAAACCCAGACTGCCCGCCGAACACCCCATCATCAAACCCAGCCTGCCCTCCGAACACCCCGCCATCAAACCCAGCCTACCCTACGAACACCCCGCCGTCAAAACCAGCCTGCCCTCCGAACACCCCGCCATCAAACCCAGCCTGCCCTCCGAACACCCCGCCATCAAACACAGCCTAACCTCCGAACACCCCGCCGTCAAACCCAGCCTGCCCTCCGAACACACCACCATCAAACCCAGCCTGACCTCCGAACACCCCACCATCAAACCCAGCCTGCGCTCCGAACACACCACCATCAAACCTAGCCTGCCCCCCGAACACCCCACGATCAAACCCAGCCTGCCCTCCGAACACACCACCATCAAACCTAGCCTGCCCCCCGAACACCCCACCATCAAACCCAGCCTGCCCCCCGAACACCCCGCCATCAAACACAGCCTGCCCTCCGAACACACCACCATCAAACCCAGCCTGTCCTCAGAACACACCACCATCAAACCTAGCCTGCCCTCCGAACACCCCACCATCAAACCTAGCCTGCCCTCCGAACACCCCACCATCAAACCCAGCCTGCCCTCCGAACACCCCGCCATCAAACCCAGCCTGCCCTCCGAACACCCCGTCATCAAACCCAGCCTGCCCTCCGAACACCCCTCCATCAAACCCAGCCTGCCCTCCGAACACCCAACCATCAAACCCAGCCTGCCCTCCGAACACCCCACCATCAAACCCAGCCTGTCCTCCGAACACCCCGCCATTAAACCAAGCCTGCCCTCCGAACACCCAGCCATCAAACTCAGCCTGCCCTCCGAACACCGCACCATCAAACCTAGCCTGCCCTCCGAACACCCCACCATCAAACCTAGCTTTCCCTCCGAACACCCCACCATCAAACCCAGACTGCCCGCCGAACACCCCATCATCAAACCCAGCCTGCCCTCCGAACACCCCGCCATCAAACCCAGCCTACCCTACGAACACCCCGCCGTCAAAACCAGCCTGCCCTCCGAACACCCCGCCATCACACGCAGACTGCCCTCCGAACACCCCGCCGTCAAAACCAGCCTGCCCTCCGAACACCCCGCCATCAAACACAGCCTGCCCCCACGAACAACTCGTCATGAAACCCAGCCTGCCCTCCGAATACCCCGCCATCAAACCCAGCCTGCCCCTCCGAACACCCCGTCATCAAACCCAACCTGCCCACCGAACACACCGCCATCAAACCCCGCCTGCCCTCCGAACACCCCACCATCAAACCTAGATTTCCCTCCGAACACCCCACCATCAAACCCAGACTGCCCCCCGAACACCCCATCATCAAACCCAGCCTGCCCTCCGAACACCCTGCCATCAAACCCAGCCTGCCCTCCGAACACCCCATCATCAAACCCAACCTGCCCGCCGAACACCCTGCCATCAAACCCAGCCTGCCCTCCGAACACCCCGCCATCAAACCCAGCCTGCGCTCCGAACACCCCATCATCAAACCCAACCTGCCCGCCGAACACACCACCATCAAACCCAGCCTGCCCTCCGAACACACCGCCATCAAACCCCGCCTGCCCTCCGAACACCCCACCATCAAACCTAGATTTCCCTCCGAACACCCCACCATCAAACCCAGACTGCCCCCCGAACACCCCATCATCAAACCCAGCCTGCCCTCCGAACACCCCGCCAACAAACCCAGCCTGCCCTCCGAACACCCCGCCATCAAACCCAGCCTACCCTACGAACACCCCGCCGTCAAAACCAGCCTGCCCTCCGAACACCCCGCCATCACACGCAGACTGCCCTCCGAACACCCCACCATCAAACCCAGCCTGCCCTCCGAACACCCCGTCCTCAAATCCAGCCTGCCGTCCGACACCCCGCCATCAAACCCAGCCTGCCCTCCGAACACACCACCATCAAACCTAGCCTGCCCCCCGAACACCCCACCATCAAACCTAGCCTGCCCTCCGAACACCCCGTCATCAAACCCAGCCTGCCCTCCGAACACCCCACCATCAATCCCAGCCTGCCCTCCGAACACCCCACCATCAAACCCAGCCTGCCCTCCGAACAACCCCACCATGAAACCCACCCTGCCCTCCGAACACCCCATCATCAAACCCGGCCTCTCCTCCGAACAACCCCACCATCAAACCCAGCCTGCCCTCCGAACACCCCGCCATCAAACCCAGCCTGCCCTCCGAACACCCCTCCATCAAACCCAGCCTGCCCTCCGAACACCCCGCCATCAAACCCAGCCTGCCCTCCGAACACCCCACCATCAAACCCAGCCTGCCCTCCGAACACCCCACCATCAAACCCGGCCTCTCCTCCGAACAACCCCACCATCAAACCCAGCCTGCCCTCCGAACACCCCGCCATCAAACCCAGCCTGCCCTCCGAACACCCCGTCATCAAACCCAGCCTGCCCTCCGAACACCACTCCATCAAACCCAGCCTGCCCTCCGAACACCCAACCATCAAACCCAGCCTGCCCTCCGAACACCCCACCATCAAACCCAGCCTGTCCTCCGAACACCCCGCCATTAAACCAAGCCTGCCCTCCGAACACCCAGCCATCAAACTCAGCCTGCCCTCCGAACACCGCACCATCAAACCTAGCCTGCCCTCCGAACACCCAGCCATTAAACTCAGCCTGCCCTCCGAACACCGCACCATCAAACCTAGCCTGCCCTCCGAACACCCCACCATCAAACCTAGCTTTCCCTCCGAACACCCCACCATCAAACCCAGACTGCCCGCCGAACACCCCATCATCAAACCCAGCCTGCCCTCCGAACACCCCGCCATCAAACCCAGCCTACCCTACGAACACCCCGCCGTCAAAACCAGCCTGCCCTCCGAACACCCCGCCATCACACGCAGACTGCCCTCCGAACACCCCGCCGTCAAAACCAGCCTGCCCTCCGAACACCCCGCCATCACACGCAGACTGCCCTCCGAACACCCCACCATCAAACCCAGCCTGCCCTCCGACACCCCGCCATCAAACCCAGCCTGCGCTCTGAACACACCACCATCAAAACTAACCTGCCCCCCGAACACCCCACCATCAAACCCAGCCTGCCCTCCGAACACACCACCATCAAACGTAGCCTGCCCCCCGAACGCCCCACCATCAAACCCAGCCTGCCCCCCGAACACCCCGCCATCAAACCCAGCCTGCCCTCCGAACACACCACCATCAAACCCAGCCTGTCCTCAGAACACACCACCATCAAACCTAGCCTGCCCTCCGAACACCCCACCATCAAACCCAGCCTGCCCTCCGAACACCCCGTAATCAATCCCAGCCTGCCCTCCGAACACCCCACCATCAAACCCAGCCTGCCCTCCGAACAACCCCACCATGAAACCCACCCTGCCCTCCGAACACCCCGCCATCAAACCCTGCCTCTCCTCCGAACAACCCCGCCATCAAACCCAGCCTGCCCTCCGAACACCCCACCATCAAACCCAGCCTGCCCTCCGAACACCCCTCCATCAAATCCAGCCTGCCCTCCGAACACCCCGCCATCAAACCCAGCCTGCCCTCCGAACACCCAACCATCAAACCCAGCCTGCCCTCCGAACACCCCACCATCACACCCAGCCGGCCCTCCGAACACCCCGCCATTAAACCAAGCCTGCCCTCCGAACACCCAGCCATCAAACTCAGCCTGCCCTCCGAACACCCCACCATCAAACCCAGCCTGTCTTCCGAACAACCCACCATCAAACCCAGCCTGCCCTCCGAACACCCCACCATCAAACCCAGCCTGCCCTCCGATCAACCCGTCATCAAGCCCAGCCTACCCTCCGAACATCCCATCATCAAACCCAGCCTGCCCTCCGAACATCCCATCGTCAAACCCAGCCTTCCCTGCGAACAGCCCGCCATCAAACCCAGCCTGCCCTCCGAAAGTCCCGTCATCAAACCCAGCCTGCCCTCCGAACACCCCGCCATCAAACCCAGCCTGCCCTCCGAACACCCCGCCATCAAACCTAGCCTGCCCTCCGAACAACCCGCCATCAAACCCGGCCTGCCCTCCGAACACCCCGCCATCAAACCCAGCCTGCCCTCCGAACACCCCACCATCAAACCCAGCCTGCCCTCCGAAGACCCCACCATCAAACCCAGCCTGCCTCCGAACTTCCCGTCATCAAACCCAGCCTGCCCTCCGAACACCCCACCATCAAACCTAGCCTGCCCTCCGAACAACCCGCCATCAAACCCGGCCTGCCCTCCGAACACCTCGCCATCAAACCCAGCCTGCCCCCCGAACACCCCGCCATCAAACCCAGCCTGCCTTCCGAATACCCCGCCATCATACCCAGCCTGCCCTCCGTATACCCCGCCATCAAACCCAGCCTGCCCCCCCCCGAACACCCCGCCATCAAACCCAGCCTGCCCCCCGAACACCCCGCCGTCAAACCCAGCCTGCCCTCCGAATACACCGCGATCAAACCCAGCCTGCCCCCCCCCGAACACCCCGTCATCAAAACCAGCCTGCCCTCCGAACACCCCGACATCAAACCCAGACTGCCCCCCGAACACCCCACCATCAAACCCAGCCTGCCCTCCGAACTTCCCGTCATCAAACCCAGCCTGCCCTCCGAACACCGCACCATCAAACCCAGACTGCCCCCCGAACACCGCACCATCAAACCCAGCCTGCCCTCCGAACACCCCACCATCAAACCCAGCCTGCCCTCCGAACACCCCGCCATCAAATCCAGCCTGCCCTCCGAACTTCACGTCATCAAACCCAGCCTGCCCTCCGAACACCCCACCATCAAACCCAGCCTGCCCTCCGAACACCCCACCATCAAACCTAGCCTGCCCTGCGAACACCCCACCATCAAACTTAGCCTGCCCTTCGAAAACCCCACCATCAAACCTAGCCTGCCCTCCGAAAACCCCATCATCAAACCCAACCTGCCCTCCGAACACACCGCCATCAAACCCCGCCTGCCCTCCGAACACCCCACCATCAAACCTTGCTTTCCCTCCGAACACCCCACCATCAAACCCAGACTGCCCCCCGAACACCCCATCATCAAACCCAGCCTGCCCTCCGAACACCCCGCCATCAAACCCAGCCTGCCCTCCGAACACCCCGCCATCAAACACAGCCTAACCTCCGAACACCCCGCCGTCAAACCCAGCCTGCCCTCCGAACACACCACCATCAAACCCAGCCTGACCTCCGAACACCCCACCATCAAACCCAGCCTGCGCTCCGAACACACCACCATCAAACCTAGCCTGCCCCCCGAACACCCCACCATCAAACCCAGCCTGCCCTCCGAACACACCACCATCAAACCTAGCCTGCCCCCCGAACACCCCACCATCAAACCCAGACTGCCCCCCGAACACCCCAACATCAAACCCAGCCTGCCCTCCGAACACCCCAACATCAAACCCAGCCTGCCCTCCGAACACCCCACCATCAATCCCAGCCTGCCCTCCGAACACCCCGCCATCAAACCCTGCCTCTCCTCCGAACAACCCCACCATCAAACCCAGCCTGCCCTCCGAACACCCCGCCATCAAACCCAGCCTGCCCTCCGAACACCCCGCCATCAAACCCAGCCTACCCTACGAACACCCCGCCGTCAAACCCAGCCTGCCCTCCGAATATCCCGCCATCACACCCAGCCTGCCCTCCGAACACCCCACCATCAAACCCAGCGTGCCCTCCGAACACCCCGTCCTCAAATCCAGCCTGCCCTCCGACACCCCGCCATCAAACCCAGCCTGCGCTCCGAACACACCACCATCAAACCTAGCCTCCCCCCCGAACACCCAACCATCAAACCCAGCCTGCCCTCCGAACACACCACCATCAAACGTAGACTGCCCCCCGAACACCCCACCATCAAACCCAGCCTGCCCCCCGAACACCCCGCCATCAAACACAGCCTGCCCTCCGAACACACCACCATCAAACCCAGCCTGTCCTCAGAACACACCACCATCAAACCTAGCCTGCCCTCCGAACACACCACCATCAAACCTAGCCTCCCCCCCGAACACCCCACCATCAAACCCAGCCTGCCCTCCGAACACACCACCATCAAACGTAGCCTGCCCCCCGAACACCCCACCATCAAACCCAGCCTGCCCCCCGAACACCCCGCCATCAAACACAGCCTGCCCTCCGAACACACCACCATCAAACCCAGCCTGTCCTCAGAACACACCACCATCAAACCTAGCCTGCCCTCCGAACACCCCACCATCAAACCTAGCCTGCCCTCCGAACACCCCGTCATCAAACCCAGCATGCCCTCCGAACACCCCACCATCAAACCCAGCCTGCCCTCCGAACACCCCGTCCTCAAATCCAGCCTGCCCTCCGACACCCCGCCATCAAACCCAGCCTGCGCTCCGAACACCCCTCCATCAAACCCAGCCTGCCCTCCGAACACCCCACCATCAAACCCAGCCTGCCCTCCGAACAACCCCACCATGAAACCCAGCCTGCCCTCCGAACACCCCGCCATCAAACCCAGCCTGTCCTCCGAACACCCAACCATCAAACCCAGCCTGCCCTCCGAACACCCCGGCATTAAACCAAGCCTGCCCTCCGAACACCCAGCCATCAAACTCAGCCTGCCCTCCGAACACCCCGCCATCAAACCCAGCCTGTCTTCCGAACAACCCCACCATCAAACCCAGCCTGCCCTCCGAACACCCCGCCATCAAACCCTGCCTCTCCTCCGAACAACCCCACCATCAAACCCAGCCTGCCCTCCGAACACCCCGCCATCAAACCCAGCCTGCCCTCCGAACACCCCGTCATCAAACCCAGCCTGCCCTCCGATCAACCCGTCATCAAGCCCAGCCTACCCTCCGAACATCCAGTCCTCAAATCCAGCCTGCCCTCCGACACCCCGCCATCAAACCCAGCCTGCGCTCCGAACACACCACCGTCAAAACTAGCCTGCCCCCCGAACACCCCATCATCAAACCCAGCCTGCCCGCCGAACACCCCACCATCAAACCCAGCCTGCCCTCCGAACACACCACCATCAAACGTAGCCTGCCCCCCGAACGCCCCACCATCAAACCCAGCCTGCCCCCGAACACCCCGCCATCAAACCCAGCCTGCCCCCCGAACACCCCGCCATCAAACCCAGCCTGCCCTCCGAACACACCACCATCAAACGTAGCCTGCCCCCCGAACGCCCCACCATCAAACCCAGCCTGCCCTCCGAACACCCCACCATCAAACCCAGCCTGCCCTCCGAACACCCCGTCATCAATCCCAGCCTGCCCTCCGAACACCCCACCATCAAACCCAGCCTGCCCTCCGAACACCCCACCATCAAACCCAGCCTGCCCTCCGAACAACCCCACCATGAAACCCACCCTGCCCTCCGAACACCCCGCCATCAAACCCTGCCTCTCCTCCGAACAACCCCACCATCAAACCCAGCCTGCCCTCCGAACACCCCGCCATCAAACCCAGCCTGCCCTCCGAACACCCCGTCATCAAACCCAGCCTGCCCTCCGAACACCCCTCCATCAAACCCAGCCTGCCCTCCGAACACCCCGCCATCAAACCCAGCCTGTCCTCCGAACACCCAACCATCAAACCCAGCCTGCCCTCCGAACACCCCGCCATCAAACCCAGCCTGTCCTCCGAACACCCAGCCATCAAACTCAGCCTGCGCTCCGAACACCCCGCCATCAAACCCAGCCTGTCTTCCGAACAACCCCACCATCAAACCCAGCCTGCCCTCCGAACACCCCACCATCAAACCCAGCCTGCCCTCCGATCAACCCGTCATCAAGCCCAGCCTACCCTCCGAACATCCCATCATCAAACCCAGCCTGCCCTCCGAACAACCCCACCATGAAACCCACCCTGCCCTCCGAACACCCCGCCATCAAACCCTGCCTCTCCTCCGAACAACCCCACCATCAAACGCAGCCTGCCCTCCGATCACCCCGCCATCAAACCCAGTCTGCCCTCCGAACACCCCGTCATCAAACCCAGCCTGCCCTCCGATCAACCCGTCATCAAGCCCAGCCTACCCTCCGAACATCCCATCATCAAACCCAGCCTGCCCTCCGAACACCCCACCATCAAACCCAGCCTGCCCTCCGAACACCCCGTCCTCAAATCCAGCCTGCCCTCCGACACCCCGCCATCAAACCCAGCCTGCGCTCCGAACACACCACCGTCAAAACTAGCCTGCCCCCCGAACACCCCATCATCAAACCCAGCCTGCCCGCCGAACACCCCACCATCAAACCCAGCCTGCCCTCCGAACACCCCGCCATCAAACCCAGCCTGCCCTCCGAACACCCCACCATCAAACACAGCCTGCCCTCCGAACACCCCACCATGAAACCCACGCTGCCCTCCGAACACCCCGCCATCAAACCCTGCCTCTCCTCCGAACAACCCCACCATCAAACCCAGCCTGCCCTCCGAACACCCCGCCATCAAACCCAGCCTGCCCTCCGAACACCCCGTCATCAAACCCAGCCTGCCCTCCGATCAACCCGTCATCAAGCCCAGCCTACCCTCCGAACATCCCATCATCAAACCCAGCCTGCCCTCCGAACACCCCACCATCAAACCCAGCCTGCCCTCCGAACACCCCGTCCTCAAATCCAGCCTGCCCTCCGACACCCCGCCATCAAACCCAGCCTGCGCTCCGAACACACCACCGTCAAAACTAGCCTGCCCCCCGAACACCCCACCATCAAACGTAGCCTGCCCCCCGAACGCCCCACCATCAAACCCAGCCTGCCCCCCGAACACCCCGCCATCAAACCCAGCCTGCCCTCCGAACACACCACCATCAAACGTAGCCTGCCCCCCGAACGCCCCACCATCAAACCCAGCCTGCCCTCCGAACACCCCACCATCAAACCTAGCCTGCCCTCCGAACACCCCACCATCAAACCCAGCCTGCCCTCCGAACACCCCACCATCAAACCCAGCCTGCCCTCCGAACAACCCCACCATGAAACCCACCCTGCCCTCCGAACACCCCGCCATCAAACCCTGCCTCTCCTCCGAACACCCCACCATCAAACCTAGCCTGCCCTCCGAACACACCACCATCAAACCCAGCCTGCCCTCCGAACACCCCACCATCAAACCCAGCCTGCCCTCCGAACACCCCGCCATCAAACCCAGCCTGCCCTCCGAACACCCCGTCATCAAACCCAGCCTGCCCTCCGAACACCCCTCCATCAAACCCAGCCTGCCCTCCGAACACCCCGCCATCAAACCCAGCCTGTCCTCCGAACACCCAACCATCAAACCCAGCCTGCCCTCCGAACACCCCGCCATTAAACCAAGCCTGCCCTCCGAACACCCAGCCATCAAACTCAGCCTGCCCTCCGAACACCCCGCCATCAAACCCAGCCTGTCTTCCGAACAACCCCACCATCAAACCCAGCCTGCCCTCCGAACACCCAACCATCAAACCCAGCCTGCCCTCCGATCAACCCGTCATCAAGCCCAGCCTACCCTCCGAACATCCCATCATCAAACCCAGCCTGCCCTCCGAACATCCCATCGTCAAACCCAGCCTGCCCTCCGAACACCCCACCGTCAAACCCAGCCTTCCCTGCGAACAGCCCGCCATCAAACCCAGCCTGCCCTCCGAAAGTCCCGTCATCAAACCCAGCCTGCCCTCCGAACACCCCGCCATCAAACCCAGCCTGCCCTCTGAATACCCCGCCATCAAACCTAGCCTGCCCTCCGAACACCCCACCATCAAACCCGGCCTGCCCTCCGAACAACCCGCCATCAAACCCAGCCTGCCCTCCGAACACCCCACCATCAAACCCAGCCTGCCCTCCGAACACCCCACCATCAAACCCAGCCTGCCTCCGAACTTCCCGTCATCAAACCCAGCCTGCCCTCCGAACACCCCACCATGAAACCCAGCCTGCCCTCCGAACACCCCACCATCAAACCTAGCCTGCCCTCCGAACAACCCGCCATCAAACCCGGCCTGCCCTCCGAACACCCCGCCATCAAACCCAGCCTGCTCCCCCGGAACACCCCACCATCATACCCAGCCTGCCTTCCGAATACCCCGCCATCAAACCCAGCCTGCCCCCCCCCGAACACCCCGCCATCAAATCCAGCCTGCCCCCCGAACACCCCGCCGTCAAACCCAGCCTGCTCCCCCGGAACACCCCACCATCAAACCCAGCCTGCCCTCCGAATACACCGCGATCAAACCCAGCCTGCCCCCCCCCGAACACCCCGTCATCAAAACCAGCCTGCCCTCCGAACACCCTGACATCAAACCCAGACTGCCCACCGAACACCCCACCATCAAACCCAGCCTGCCCTCCGAACTTCCCGTCATCAAACCCAGCCTGCCCTCCGAACACCGCACCATCAAACCCAGACTGCCCCCCGAACACCCCACCATCAAACCCAGCCTGCCCTCCGAACACCCCGCCATCAAATCCAGCCTGCCCTCCGAACTTCACGTCATCAAACCCAGCCTGCCCTCCGAACACCCCACCATCAAACCTAGCCTGCCCTGCGAACACCCCACCATCAAACTTAGCCTGCCCTCCGAACACCCCATCATCAAACCCAACCTGCCCTCCGAACACACCGCCATCAAACCCCGCCTGCCCTCCGAACACCCCACCATCAAACCTAGCTTTCCCTCCGAACACCCCACCATCAAACCCAGACTGCCCCCCGAACACCCCATCATCAAACCCAGCCTGCCCCCCGAACACCCCGCCATCAAACCCAGCCTGCCCTCCGAACACCCCGCCATCAAACACAGCCTAACCTCCGAACACCCCGCCGTCAAACCCAGCCTGCCCTCCGAACACCCCGCCATCACACCCAGCCTGCCCTCCGAACACACCACCATCAAACCCAGCCTGACGTCCGAACACCCCACCATCAAACCCAGCCTGTGCTCCGAACACACCACCATCAAACCTAGCCTGCCCTCCGAACACCCCACCATCAAACCCAGCCTGCCCTCCGAACACACCACCATCAAACCTAGCCTGCCCCCCGAACACCCCACCATCAAACCCAGCCTGCCCCCCGAACACCCCGCCATCAAACACAGCCTGCCATCCGAACACACCACCATCAAACCCAGCCTGTCCTCAGAACACACCACCATCAAACCTAGCCTGCCCTCCGAACACCCCACCATCAAACCTAGCCTGCCCTCCGAACACCCCACCATCAATCCCAGCCTGCCCTCCGAACAACCCCACCATGAACCCCACCCTGCCCTCCGAACACCCCGCCATCAAACCCTGCCTCTCCTCCGAACAACCCCACCATCAAACCCAGCCTGCCCTCCGAACACCCCGCCATCAAACCCAGCCTGCCCTCCGAACACCCCGCCATCAAACCCAGCCTACCCTACGAACACCCCGCCGTCAAACCCAGCCTGCCCTCCGAATATCCCGCCATCACACCCAGCCTGCCCTCCGAACACCCCACCATCAAACCCAGCCTGCCCTCCGAACACCCCGTCCTCAAATCCAGCCTGCCCTCCGACACCCCGCCATCAAACCCAGCCTGCCCTCCGAACACACCACCATCAAACGTAGCCTGCCCCCCGAACACCCCACCATCAAACCCAGCCTGCCCCCCGAACACCCCGCCATCAAACACAGCCTGCCCTCCGAACACACCACCATCAAACCCAGCCTGTCCTCAGAACACACCACCATCAAACCTAGCCTGCCCTCCGAACACCCCACCATCAAACCTAGCCTGCCCTCCGAACACCCCGTCATCAAACCCAGCCTGCCCTCCGAACACCCCACCATCAAACCCAGCCTGCCCTCCGAACACCCCACCATCAAACCCAGCCTGCCCTCCGAACAACCCCACCATGAAACCCACCCTGCCCTCCGAACACCCCGCCATCAAACCCTGCCTCTCCTCCGAACAACCCCACCATCAAACCCAGCCTGCCCTCCGAACACCCCGCCATCAAACCCAGCCTGCCCTCCGAACACCCCACCATCAAACCCAGACTGCCCCCCGAACACCCCACCATCACACCCAGCCTGCCCCCCGAACACCCCACCATCAAACCCAGCCTGCCCTCCGAAATCCCCACCATCAAACCCAGCCTGCCCTCCGATCAACCCGTCATCAAGCCCAGCCTACCCTCCAAACATCCCATCATCAAACCCAGCCTGCCCTTCGAACACCCCGTCATCAAACCCAGCCTGCCGTCCGAACATGCCACCATCAAACCCAGCCTGCCCTCCGAACACCCCACCGTCAAACCCAGCCTGCCCTCCGAACACCCCGACATCAAACCCTCCCTCCCCATCGAACACCCCGCCATCAAACCCATCCTGCCCTCCGAACAACCCGCCATCAAACCCAGCCTGCCCTCCGAACACCCCGCCATCAAACCCACCCTGCCCTCCAAACACCCCATCATCAAACCCAGCCTGCCCTCCGAACATCCCGCCATCAAACCCAGCCTACCCTACGAACACCCCGCCGTCAAACCCAGCCTGCCCTCCGAATATCCCGCCATCACACCCAGCCTGCCCTCCGAACACCCCACCATCAAACCCAGCCTGCCCTCCGAACACCCCGTCCTCAAATCCAGCCTGCCCTCCGACACCCCGCCATCAAACCCAGCCTGCCCTCCGAACACACCACCATCAAACGTAGCCTGCCCCCCGAACACCCCACCATCAAACCCAGCCTGCCCCCCGAACACCCCGCCATCAAACACAGCCTGCCCTCCGAACACACCACCATCAAACCCAGCCTGTCCTCAGAACACACCACCATCAAACCTAGCCTGCCCTCCGAACACCCCACCATCAAACCTAGCCTGCCCTCCGAACACCCCGTCATCAAACCCAGCCTGCCCTCCGAACACCCCACCATCAAACCCAGCCTGCCCTCCGAACACCCCACCATCAAACCCAGCCTGCCCTCCGAACAACCCCACCATGAAACCCACCCTGCCCTCCGAACACCCCGCCATCAAACCCTGCCTCTCCTCCGAACAACCCCACCATCAAACCCAGCCTGCCCTCCGAACACCCCGCCATCAAACCCAGCCTGCCCTCCGAACACCCCACCATCAAACCCAGACTGCCCCCCGAACACCCCACCATCACACCCAGCCTGCCCCCCGAACACCCCACCATCAAACCCAGCCTGCCCTCCGAAATCCCCACCATCAAACCCAGCCTGCCCTCCGATCAACCCGTCATCAAGCCCAGCCTACCCTCCAAACATCCCATCATCAAACCCAGCCTGCCCTTCGAACACCCCGTCATCAAACCCAGCCTGCCGTCCGAACATGCCACCATCAAACCCAGCCTGCCCTCCGAACACCCCACCGTCAAACCCAGCCTGCCCTCCGAACACCCCGACATCAAACCCTCCCTCCCCATCGAACACCCCGCCATCAAACCCATCCTGCCCTCCGAACAACCCGCCATCAAACCCAGCCTGCCCTCCGAACACCCCGCCATCAAACCCACCCTGCCCTCCAAACACCCCATCATCAAACCCAGCCTGCCCTCCGAACATCCCGACATCAAACCCTCCCTGCCCTCCGAACACCCCATCATCAAACCCAGCCTGCCCTCCGAACATCCCATCATCAAACTCAGCCTGCCCTCCGAAAACCCCACCATCAAACCCAGCCTGCCCTCCGAACACCCCGTCATCAAACCCAGCCTGCCCTCCGAACACCCCACCATCAAACCCAGCCTGCCCTCCGAACACCCCGCCATCGAACCCAGCCTGCCCTCCGAACACCCCGCCACCAAACCCAGCCTGCCCCCCGAACACTCCACCATCAAACCCAGCCTGCCCTCCGAATACCCCGCCATCAAACCCAGCCTGCCCTCCGAATACCCCAACATTAAACCCAGCCTGCCCTCCGAACACCCCACCATCAAACCCAGACTGCCCTCCGAACAACCCCACCATGAACCCCACCCTGCCCTCCGAACACCCCGCCATCAAACCCTGCCTCTCCTCCGAACAACCCCACCATCAAACCCAGCCTGCCCTCCGAACACCCCGCAATCAAACCCAGCCTGCCCGCCGAACACCCCGCCATCAAACCCAGCCTGCTCTCCGAACACCCCGCCATCAAACCCAGCCTACCCTACGAACACCCCGCCGTCAAACCCAGCCTGCCCTCCGAATATCCCGCCATCACACCCAGCCTGCCCTCCGAACACCCCACCATCAAACCCAGCCTGCCCTCCGAACACCCCGTCCTCAAATCCAGCCTGCCCTCCGAACACCCCGCCGTCAAACCCAGCCTGCGCTCCGAACACACCACCATCAAACCTAGCCTCCCCCCCGAACACCCCACCATCAAACCCAGCCTGCCCTCCGAACACACCACCATCAAACGTAGCCTGCCCCCCGAACACCCCACCATCTAACCCATCCTGCCCCCCGAACACCCCGCCATCAAACACATCCTGCCCTCCGAACACACCACCATCAAACCCAGCCTGTCCTCAGAACACACCACCATCAAACCCAGCCTGCCCTCCGAACAACCCACCATCAAACCTAGCCTGCCCTCCGAACACCCCGTCATCAAACCCAGCCTGCCCTCCGAACACCCCACCATCAAACCCAGCCTGCCCTCCGAACACCCCGCCGTCAAACCCAGCCTGCCCTCCGAACAACCCACCATCAAACCCAGCCTGCCCTCCGAACACCCCGCCATCAAACCCAGCCTGCCCTCCGAACAACCCACCATCAAACCCAGCCTGCCCTCCGAACACCCCTCCATCAAACCCAGCCTGCCCTCCGAACACGCCACCATCAAACCCAGCCTGCCCCCCGAACACCCCGCCATCAAACCCAGCCTGCCCTCCGAACAACCCACCATCAAACCCAGCCTGCCCTCCGAACACCCCTCCATCAAACCCAGCCTGCCCTCCGAACACGCCACCATCAAACCCAGCCTGCCCCCCGAGCACCCCACCATCAAACCCAGCCTGCCCTCCGAACAACCCCACCATGAAACCCACCCTGCCCTCCGAACACCCCGCCATTGAACCCAGCCTGCCCTCCGAACACCCCGCCATCAAACCCAGCATGCTCTCCGAACACCCCGTCACCAATCCCAGCCTGCCCTACGAACACCCAGCCATCAAACCCAGCCTGCCCCCCGAACACCTAGCCATCAAACCCAGCCTGCCCCCCGAACACCCCGCCATCAAACCCAGCCTGCCCTCCGAATACCCCGCCATCATACCCAGCCCGCCCTCCGTATACCCCGCCATCAAACCCAGCCTGCCCGCCCCCGAACACCCCGCCATCAAACCCAGCCTGCCCCCCGAACACCCCGCCGTCAAACCCAGCCTGCCCCCCCGAACACCCGACCATCAAACCCAGCCTGCCCTCCGAATACACCGCGATCAAACCCAGCCTGCCCTCCGAACACCCCGTCATCAAAACCAGCCTGCCCTCCGAACACCCCGTCATCAAACCCAGCCTGCCCCCCCCGAACACCCCGTCATCAAAACCAGCCTGCCCCCCCGAACACCCCGCCATCAAACCCAGCCTGCCCCCCGAACACTCCGCCGTCAAACCCAGCCTGCCCCCCCGAACACCCCAACATCAAACCCAGCCTGCCCTCCGAATACACCGCGATCAAACCCAGCCTGCCCTCCGAACACCCCGTCATCAAACCCAGCCTGCCCCCCCCCGAACACCTCGTCATCAAAACCAGCCTGCCCTCCGAACACCCCGCCATCAAACCCAGACTGCCCCCCGAACACCCCACCATCAAACCCAGCCTGCCCTCCGAACTTCCCGTCATCAAACCCAGCCTGCCCTCCGAACACCGCACCATCAAACCCAGCCTGCCCTCCGAACACCCCGCCATCAAATCCAGCCTGCCCCCCGAACTCCCCACCATCAAACCTAGCCTGCCCTCCGAACTTCACGTCATCAAACCCAGCCTGCCCTCCGAACACCCCACCATCAAACCTAGCCTGCCCTGCGAACACCCCACCATCAAACTTAGCCTGCCCTTCGAACACCCCACCATCAAACCCAGCCTGCCCTCCGAACACCCCACCATCAAACCTAGCCTGCCCTGCGAACACCCCACCATCAAACTTAGCCTGCCCTTCGAACACCCCACCATCAAACCCAGCCTGCCCTCCGAACACCCCACCATCAAACCCAGCCTGCCCTTCGAACACCCCACCATCAAACATAGCCTGCCCTTCGAACACCCCACCATCAAACCCAGCCTGCCCTCCGAACACCCCACCATCAAACCCAGCCTGCCCTTCAAACACCCCGCCATCAAATCCAGCCTGCCCTCCGAACTTCACGTCATCAAACCCAGCCTGCCCTCCGAACACCCCATCATCAAACCCAACCTGCCCTCCGAACACACCGCCATCAAACCCCGCCTGCCCTCCGAACACCCCACCATCAAACCTAGCTTTCCCTCCGAACACCCCACCATCAAACCCAGGCTGCCCCCCGAACACCCCATCATCAAACCCAGCCTGCCCTCCGAACACCCCGCCATCAAACCCAGCCTGCCCTCCGAACACCCCGCCATCACACCCAGCCTGCCCTCCGAACACCCCGCCATCAAACCCAGCCTGCCCTCCGAACACCCCGTCATCAAACCCAGCCTGCCCTCCGAACACCCCGCCATCACACCCAGCCTGCCCTCCGAACACCCCGCCATCACACCCAGCCTGCCCTCCGAACACACCACCATCACACCCAGCCTGCCCTCCGAACACACCACCATCAAACCCAGCCTGCCCTCCGAACACCCCGTCCTCAAACCCAGCCTGCCCTCCGACACCCCGCCATCAAACCCAGCCTGCGCTCCGAACACACCACCATCAAACCTAGCCTGCCCCCCGAACACCCCACCATCAAACCCAGCCTGCCCTCCGAACACACCACCATCAAACCTAGCATGCCTCCCGAACACCCCACCATCAAACCCAGCCTGCCCCCCGAACACCCCGCCATCAAACCCAGCCTGCCCTCCGAACACCCCGCCATCAAACCCAGCCTGCCCCCCGAACACCCCGCCATCAAACACAGCCTGCCCTCCGAACACACCACCATCAAACCCAGCCTGTCCTCAGAACACCCCACCATCAAACCTAGCCTGCCCTCCGAACACCCCACCATCAATCCCAGCCTGCCCTCCGAACACCCCAACATCAAACCCAGCCTGCCCTCCGAACACCCCAACATCAAACCCAGCCTGCCCCCCGAACAACCACACCATGAACCCCAGCCTGCCCTCCGAACACCCCGCCATCAAACCCAGCCTGCCCTCCGAACTTCCTGTCATCAAACCCAGCCTGCCCCCCGAACAACCACACCATGAACCCCACCCTGCCCTCCGAACACCCCGCCATCATACCCTGCCTCTCCTCCGAACAACCCCACCATCTAACCCAGCCTGCCCTCCGAACACCCCGTCATCAAACCCAGCCTGCCCTCCGAACACCCCGCCATCAAACCCAGCCTGCCCTCCGAACACCCCGCCATCAAACCCAGCCTGCCGTCCGAACACCCCGCCATCAAACCCAGCCTGCCCTCCGAACACCCCACCATCAAACCCAGCCTGCCCGCCGAACACCCCACCATCAAACCCAGCCTGCCCTCCGAACACCCCACCATCAAATCCAGCCTGCCCTCAGAACACCCCACCATCAAACCCAGCCTGCCCCCCGAACACCCCGCCATCAAACACAGCCTGCCCTCCGAACACACCACCATCAAACCCAGCCTGTCCTCAGAACACCCCACCATCAAACCTAGGCTGCCCTCCGAACAGCCCACCATCAATCCCAGCCTGCCCTCCGAACACCCCAACATCAAACCCAGCCTGTCCTCCGAACACCCCAACATCAAACCCAGCCTGCCCCCCGAACAACCACACCATGAACCCCAGCCTGCCCTCCGAACACCCCGCCATCAAACCCAGCCTGCCCTCCGAACTTCCCCTCAGCAAACCCAGCCTGCCCCCAGAACAACCACACCATGAACCCCACCCTGCCCTCCGAACACCCCGCCATCAAACCCTGCCTCTCCTCCGAACAACCCCACCATCAAACCCAGCCTGCCCTCCGAACACCCCGCCATCAAACCCAGCCTACCCTACGAACACCCCGCCGTCAAACCGAGCCAGCCCTCCGAATATCCCGCCATCACACCCAGCCTGCCCTCCGAACACCCCACAATCAAACCCAGCCTGCCCTCCGAACACCCCGTCCTCAAATCCAGCCTGCCCTCCGACACCCCGCCATCAAATCCAGCCTGCCCTCCGACACCCCGCCATCAAACCCAGCCTGCCCTCCGACACCCCGCCATCAAACCCAGCCTGCCCTCCGACACCCCGCCATCAAACCCAGCCTGCGCTCCGAACACACCACCATCAAACCCAGCCTGTCCTCCGAACACACCACCATCAAACGTAGCCTGCCCCCGAACACCCCACCATCAAACCAAGCCTGCCCTCCGAACACACCACCATCAAACGTAGCCTGCCCCCGAACACCCCACCATCAAACCCAGCCTGCCCCCCGAACACCCCGCCATCAAACACAGCCTGCCCTCCGAACACCCCACCATCAAACCCAGCCTGCCCCCCGAACACCCCACCATCAAACCAAGCCTGCCCTCCGAACACACCACCATCAAACGTAGCCTGCCCCCGAACACCCCACCATCAAACCCAGCCTGCCCCCCGAACACCCCGCCATCAAACACAGCCTGCCCTCCGAACACCCCACCATCAAACCCAGCCTGCCCTCCGAACAACCCCACCATGAAACCCACCCTGCCCTCCGAACACCCCGCCATCAAACCCTGCCTCTCCTCCGAACAACCCCACCATCAAACCCAGCCTGCCCTCCGAACACCCCGCCATCAAACACAGCCTGCCCTCCGAACACCCCGTCATCAAACCCAGCCTGTCCTCAGAACACACCGCCATCAAACCTAGCCTGCCCTCCGAACACCCCACCATCAAACCTAGCCTGCCCTCCGAACACCCCGTCATCAAACCCAGCCTGCCCACCGAACACCCCACCATCAAACCCAGCCTGCCCTCCGAACACCCCACCATCAAACCCAGCCTGCCCTCCGAACAACCCCACCATGAAACCCACCCTGCCCTCCGAACACCCCGCCATCAAACCCTGCCTCTCCTCCGAACAACCCCACCATCAAACCCAGCCTGCCCTCCGAACACCCCGCCATCAAACCCAGCCTGCCCTCCGAACACCCCGCCATCAAACCCAGTCTGCTCTCCGAACACCCCGCCATCAAACCCAGCCTGCCCTCCGAACACCCCACCATCAAACCCAGACTGCCCCCCGAACACCCCACCATCACACCCAGCCTGCCCTCCGAACAACCCGCCATCAAACCCAGCCTGCCCTCCGAACACCCCACCATCAAACCCAGCCTGCCCTCCGAAATCCCCACCATCAAACCCAGCCTGCCCTCCGAACACCCCACCATCACACCCAGCCTGCCCTCCGAACACCCCACCATCAAACCCAGCCTGCCCTCCGAACACCCCACCATCAAACCCAGCCTGCCCTCCGAAATCCCCACCATCAAACCCAGCCTGCCCCCCGAACACCCCGCCATCAAACCCAGCCTGCCCTCCGAACACCCCACCATCAAACCCAGCCTGCCCTCCGAAATCCCCACCATCAAACCCAGCCTGCCCTCCGATCAACCTGTCATCAAGCCCAGCCTACCCTCCGAACATCCCATCATCAAACCCAGCCTGCCCTTCGAACACCCCGTCATCAAACACAGCCTGCCCTCCGAACACCCCACCGTCAAACCCAGCCTGCCCTCCGAACACCCCGACATCAAACCCTCCCTGCCCATCGAACACCCCGCCATCAAACCCATCCGGCCCTCCGAACAACCCGCCATCAAACCCAGCCTGCCCTCCGAACACCCCGCCATCAAACCCACCCTGCCCTCCGAACACCCCATCATCAAACCCAGCCTGCCCTCCGAATACCCCGCCATCAAACCCAGCCTGCCCTCCGAACACCCCACCATCAAACCCACCCTGCCCTCCGAACACCCCGCCATCAAACCCTGCCTCTCCTCCGAACAGCCCCACCATCAAACCCAGCCTGCCCTCCGAACACCCCGCCATCAAACCCAGCCTGCCCGCCGAACACCCCGCCATCAAACCCAGCCTGCCCTCCGAACAATCCGCCATCAAACCCAGCCTGCCCTCCGAACACCCCGCCATCAAACCCAGCCTACCCTACGAACACCCCGCCGTCAAACCCAGCCTGCCCTCCGAATATCCCGCCATCACACCCAGCCTGCCCTCCGAACACCCCACCATCAAACCCAGCCTGCCCTCCGAACACCCCGTCCTCAAATCCAGCCTGCCCTCCGACACCCCGCCATCAAACCCAGCCTGCGCTCCGAACACACCACCATCAAACCTAGCCTCCCCCCCGAACACCCCACCATCAAACCCAGCCTGCCCTCCGAACACACCACCATCAAACCCAGCCTGCGCTCCGAACACACCACCATCAAACGTAGCCTGCCCCCCGAACACCCCACCATCAAACCCAGCCTGCCCCCCGAACACCCCGCCATCAAACACAGCCTGCCCTCCGAATACCCCACCATCAAACCCAGCCTGCCCTCCGAACACACCACCATCAAACCTAGCCTGCCCTCCGAACACCCCACCATCAAACCTAGCCTGCCCTCCGAACACCCCGTCATCAAACCCAGCCTGCCCTCCGAACACCCCACCATCAAACCCAGCCTGCCCTCCGAACACCCCACCATCAAACCCAGCCTGCCCTCCGAACAGCCCCACCATGAAACCCACCCTGCCCTCCGAACACCCCGCCATCAAACCCTGCCTCTCCTCCGAACAACCCCACCATCAAACCCAGCCTGCCCTCCGAACACCCCGCCATCACACCCAGTCTGCCCTCCGAACACACCACCATCAAACCCAGCCTGCCCTCCGAAAACCCCGCCATCAAACCCAGCCTGCTCTCCGAACACCCCGTCATCAAACCCAGCCTGCTCTCCGAACACCCCGCCATCAAACCCTGCCTGCCCTCCGAATACCCCGCCATCATACCCAGCCTGCCCTCCGTATACCCCGCCATCAAACCCAGCCTGCCCCCCCCCGAACACCCCGCCATCAAACCCAGCCTGCAACCCCAAACACCCCGCCGTCAAACCCAGCCTGCCCCCCCGAACACCCCACCATCAAACCCAGCCTGCCCTCCGAATACACCGCGATCAAACCCAGCCTGCCCCCCCGAACACCCCACCATCAAACCCAGCCTGCCCCCCCCCGAACACCCCGTCATCAAAACCAGCCTGCCCTCAGAACACCCCGCCGTCAAACCCAGACTGCCCCCCGAACACCCCACCATCAAACCCAGCCTGCCCTCCGAACTTCCCGTCATCAAACCCAGCCTGCCCTCCGAACACCGCACCATCAAACCCAGACTGCCCCCCGAACACCCCACCATCAAACCCAGCCTGCCCTCCGAACACCCCGCCATCAAATCGAGCCTGCCCTCCGAACTTCACGTCATCAAACCCAGCCTGCCCTCCGAACACCCCACCATCAAACCTAGCCTGCCCTGCGAACACCCCACCATCAGACTTAGCCTGCCCTTCGAACACCCCACCATCAAACCTAGCCTGCCCTCCGAACACCCCATCATCAAACCCAACCTGCCCTCCGAACACACCGCCATCAAACCCCGCCTGCCCTCCGAACACCCCACCATCAAACCTAGCTTTCCCTCCGAACACCCCACCATCAAACCCAGACTGCCCCGCGAACACCCCATCATCAAACCCAGCCTGCCCTCCGAACACCCCGCCATCAAATCCAGCCTGCCCTCCGAACTTCACGTCATCAAACCCAGCCTGCCCTCCGAACACCCCACCATCAAACCTAGCCTGCCCTGCGAACACCCCACCATCAGACTTAGCCTGCCCTTCGAACACCCCACCATCAAACCTAGCCTGCCCTCCGAACACCCCATCATCAAACCCAACCTGCCCTCCGAACACACCGCCATCAAACCCCGCCTGCCCTCCGAACACCCCACCATCAAACCTAGCTTTCCCTCCGAACACCCCACCATCAAACCCAGACTGCCCCCCGAACACCCCATCATCAAACCCAGCCTGCCCTCCGAACACCCCGCCATCAAACCCAGCCTAACCTCCGAACACCCCGCCGTCAAACCCAGCCTGCCCTCCGAACACCCCGCCGTCAAACCCAGCCTGCCCTCCGAACACCCCGCCATCAAACCCAGCCTGCCCTCCGAACACCCCACCATCAAACCCAGCCTGCGCTCCGAACACACCACCATCAAACCCAGCCTGCGCTCCGAACACACCACCATCAAACCTAGCCTGCCCCCCGAACACCCCACCATCAAACCCAGCCTGCCCTCCGACACCCCACCATCAAACCCAGCCTGCGCTCCGAACACACCACCATCAAACCTAGCCTGCCCTCCGAACACCCCACCATCAAACCCTGCCTCTCCTCCGAACAACCCCACCATCAAACCCAGCCTGCCCTCCGAACACCCCATCATCAAACCCAGCCTGTCCTCCGAACATCCCATCATCAAACTCAGCCTGCCCTCCGAAAACCCCACCATCAAACCCAGCCTGCCCTCCGAACACCCCGTCATCAAACCCAGCCTGCCCTCCGAACACCCCACCATCAAACCCAGCCTGTCCTCCGAACACCCCGCCATCGAACCCAGCCTGCCCTCCGAACACCCCGCCACCAAACCCAGCCTGCCCCCCGAACACTCCACCATCAAACCCAGCCTGCCCTCCGAATACCCCGCCATCAAACCCAGCCTGCCCTCCGAACACCCCAACATTAAACCCAGCCTGCCCTCCGAACACCCCACCATCAAACCCAGACTGCCCTCCGAACAACCCCACCATGAACCCCACCCTGCCCTCCGAACACCCCGCCATCAAACCCTGCCTCTCCTCCGAACAACCCCACCATCAAACCCAGCCTGCCCTCCGAACACCCCGCAATCAAACCCAGCCTGCCCGCCGAACACCCCGCCATCAAACCCAGCCTGCTCTCCGAACACCCCGCCATCAAACCCAGCCTACCCTACGAACACCCCGCCGTCAAACCCAGCCTGCCCTCCGAATATCCCGCCATCACACCCAGCCTGCCCTCCGAACACCCTACCATCAAACCCAGCCTGCCCTCCGAACACCCCGTCCTCAAATCCAGCCTGCCCTCCGAACACCCCGCCATCACACCCAGCCTGCCCTCCGAACACCCCACCATCAAACCCAGCCTGCCCTCCGAACACCCCGTCCTCAAATCCAGCCTGCCCTCCGAACACCCCGCCATCAAACCCAGCCTGCCCTCCGAACACACCACCATCAAACGTAGCCTGCCCCCCGAACACCCCACCATCTAACCCATCCTGCCCCCCGAACACCCCGCCATCAAACACATCCTGCCCTCCGAACACACCACCATCAAACCCAGCCTGTCCTCAGAACACACCACCATCAAACCCAGCCTGCCCTCCGAACAACCCACCATCAAACCTAGCCTGCCCTCCGAACACCCCGTCATCAAACCCAGCCTGCCCTCCGAACACCCCACCATCAAACCCAGCCTGCCCTCCGAACACCCCGCCATCAAACCCAGCCTGCCCTCCGAACAACCCACCATCAAACCCAGCCTGCCCTCCGAACACCCCGCCATCAAACCCAGCCTGCCCTCCGAACAACCCACCATCAAACCCAGCCTGCCCTCCGAACACCCCTCCATCAAACCCAGCCTGCCCTCCGAACACGCCACCATCAAACCCAGCCTGCCCCCCGAACACCCCGCGATCAAACCCAGCCTGCCCTCCGAACAACCCACCATCAAACCCAGCCTGCCCTCCGAACACCCCTCCATCAAACCCAGCCTGCCCTCCGAACACGCCACCATCAAACCCAGCCTGCCCCCCGAACACCCCACCATCAAACCCAGCCTGCCCTCCGAACAACCCCACCATGAAACCCACCCTGCCCTCCGAACACCCCGCCATCGAACCCAGCCTGCCCTCCGAACACCCCGCCATCAAACCCAGCATGCTCTCCGAACACCCCGTCACCAATCCCAGCCTGCCCTACGAACACCCAGCCATCAAACCCAGCCTGCCCCCCGAACACCTAGCCATCAAACCCAGCCTGCCCCCCGAACACCCCGCCATCAAACCCAGCCTGCCCTCCGAATACCCCGCCATCATACCCAGCCCGCCCTCCGTATACCCCGCCATCAAACCCAGCCTGCCCGCCCCCGAACACCCCGCCATCAAACCCAGCCTGCCCCCCGAACACCCCGCCGTCAAACCCAGCCTGCCCCCCCGAACACCCGACCATCAAACCCAGCCTGCCCTCCGAATACACCGCGATCAAACCCAGCCTGCCCTCCGAACACCCCGTCATCAAAACCAGCCTGCCCTCCGAACACCCCGTCATCAAACCCAGCCTGCCCCCCCCGAACACCCCGTCATCAAAACCAGCCTGCCCCCCCGAACACCCCGCCATCAAACCCAGCCTGCCCCCCGAACACTCCGCCGTCAAACCCAGCCTGCCCCCCCGAACACCCCAACATCAAACCCAGCCTGCCCTCCGAATACACCGCGATCAAACCCAGCCTGCCCTCCGAACACCCCGTCATCAAACCCAGCCTGCCCCCCCCCGAACACCTCGTCATCAAAACCAGCCTGCCCTCCGAACACCCCGCCATCAAACCCAGACTGCCCCCCGAACACCCCACCATCAAACCCAGCCTGCCCTCCGAACTTCCCGTCATCAAACCCAGCCTGCCCTCCGAACACCGCACCATCAAACCCAGCCTGCCCTCCGAACACCCCGCCATCAAATCCAGCCTGCCCCCCGAACTCCCCACCATCAAACCTAGCCTGCCCTCCGAACTTCACGTCATCAAACCCAGCCTGCCCTCCGAACACCCCACCATCAAACCTAGCCTGCCCTGCGAACACCCCACCATCAAACTTAGCCTGCCCTTCGAACACCCCACCATCAAACCCAGCCTGCCCTCCGAACACCCCACCATCAAACCTAGCCTGCCCTGCGAACACCCCACCATCAAACTTAGCCTGCCCTTCGAACACCCCACCATCAAACCCAGCCTGCCCTCCGAACACCCCACCATCAAACCCAGCCTGCCCTTCGAACACCCCACCATCAAACATAGCCTGCCCTTCGAACACCCCACCATCAAACCCAGCCTGCCCTCCGAACACCCCACCATCAAACCCAGCCTGCCCTTCAAACACCCCGCCATCAAATCCAGCCTGCCCTCCGAACTTCACGTCATCAAACCCAGCCTGCCCTCCGAACACCCCATCATCAAACCCAACCTGCCCTCCGAACACACCGCCATCAAACCCCGCCTGCCCTCCGAACACCCCACCATCAAACCTAGCTTTCCCTCCGAACACCCCACCATCAAACCCAGGCTGCCCCCCGAACACCCCATCATCAAACCCAGCCTGCCCTCCGAACACCCCGCCATCAAACCCAGCCTGCCCTCCGAACACCCCGCCATCACACCCAGCCTGCCCTCCGAACACCCCGCCATCAACCCCAGCCTGCCCTCCGAACACCCCGTCATCAAACCCAGCCTGCCCTCCGAACACCCCGCCATCACACCCAGCCTGCCCTCCGAACACCCCGCCATCACACCCAGCCTACCCTCCGAACACACCACCATCACACCCAGCCTGCCCTCCGAACACACCACCATCAAACCCAGCCTGCCCTCCGAACACCCCGTCCTCAAACCCAGCCTGCCCTCCGACACCCCGCCATCAAACCCAGCCTGCGCTCCGAACACACCACCATCAAACCTAGCCTGCCCCCCGAACACCCCACCATCAAACCCAGCCTGCCCTCCGAACACACCACCATCAAACCTAGCATGCCCCCCGAACACCCCACCATCAAACCCAGCCTGCCCCCCGAACACCCCGCCATCAAACCCAGCCTGCCCTCCGAACACCCCGCCATCAAACCCAGCCTGCCCCCCGAACACCCCGCCATCAAACACAGCCTGCCCTCCGAACACACCACCATCAAACCCAGCCTGTCCTCAGAACACCCCACCATCAAACCTAGCCTGCCCTCCGAACACCCCACCATCAATCCCAGCCTGCCCTCCGAACACCCCAACATCAAACCCAGCCTGCCCTCCGAACACCCCAACATCAAACCCAGCCTGCCCCCCGAACAACCACACCATGAACCCCAGCCTGCCCTCCGAACACCCCGCCATCAAACCCAGCCTGCCCTCCGAACTTCCCGTCATCAAACCCAGCCTGCCCCCCGAACAACCACACCATGAACCCCACCCTGCCCTCCGAACACCCCGCCATCATACCCTGCCTCTCCTCCGAACAACCCCACCATCAAACCCAGCCTGCCCTCCGAACACCCCGTCATCAAACCCAGCCTGCCCTCCGAACACCCCGCCATCAAACCCAGCCTGCCCTCCGAACACCCCGCCATCAAACCCAGCCTGCCGTCCGAACACCCCGCCATCAAACCCAGCCTGCCCTCCGAACACCCCACCATCAAACCCAGCCTGCCCGCCGAACACCCCACCATCAAACCCAGCCTGCCCTCCGAACACCCCACCATCAAATCCAGCCTGCCCTCAGAACACCCCACCATCAAACCCAGCCTGCCCCCCGAACACCCCGCCATCAAACACAGCCTGCCCTCCGAACACACCACCATCAAACCCAGCCTGTCCTCAGAACACCCCACCATCAAACCTAGGCTGCCCTCCGAACAGCCCACCATCAATCCCAGCCTGACCTCCGAACACCCCAACATCAAACCCAGCCTGTCCTCCGAACACCCCAACATCAAACCCAGCCTGCCCCCCGAACAACCACACCATGAACCCCAGCCTGCCCTCCGAACACCCCGCCATCAAACCCAGCCTGCCCTCCGAACTTCCCCTCATCAAACCCAGCCTGCCCCCAGAACAACCACACCATGAACCCCACCCTGCCCTCCGAACACCCCGCCATCAAACCCTGCCTCTCCTCCGAACAACCCCACCATCAAACCCAGCCTGCCCTCCGAACACCCCGCCATCAAACCCAGCCTACCCTACGAACACCCCGCCGTCAAACCGAGCCAGCCCTCCGAATATCCCGCCATCACACCCAGCCTGCCCTCCGAACACCCCACAATCAAACCCAGCCTGCCCTCCGAACACCCCGTCCTCAAATCCAGCCTGCCCTCCGACACCCCGCCATCAAATCCAGCCTGCCCTCCGACACCCCGCCATCAAACCCAGCCTGCCCTCCGACACCCCGCCATCAAACCCAGCCTGCCCTCCGACACCCCGCCATCAAACCCAGCCTGCGCTCCGAACACACCACCATCAAACCCAGCCTGTCCTCCGAACACACCACCATCAAACGTAGCCTGCCCCCGAACACCCCACCATCAAACCAAGCCTGCCCTCCGAACACACCACCATCAAACGTAGCCTGCCCCCGAACACCCCACCATCAAACCCAGCCTGCCCCCCGAACACCCCGCCATCAAACACAGCCTGCCCTCCGAACACCCCACCATCAAACCCAGCCTGCCCCCCGAACACCCCACCATCAAACCAAGCCTGCCCTCCGAACACACCACCATCAAACGTAGCCTGCCCCCGAACACCCCACCATCAAACCCAGCCTGTCCCCCGAACACCCCGCCATCAAACACAGCCTGCCCTCCGAACACCCCACCATCAAACCCAGCCTGCCCTCCGAACAACCCCACCATGAAACCCACCCTGCCCTCCGAACACCCCGCCATCAAACCCTGCCTCTCCTCCGAACAACCCCACCATCAAACCCAGCCTGCCCTCCGAACACCCCGCCATCAAACACAGCCTGCCCTCCGAACACCCCGTCATCAAACCCAGCCTGTCCTCAGAACACACCGCCATCAAACCTAGCCTGCCCTCCGAACACCCCACCATCAAACCTAGCCTGCCCTCCGAACACCCCGTCATCAAACCCAGCCTGCCCTCCGAACACCCCACCATCAAACCCAGCCTGCCCTCCGAACACCCCACCATCAAACCCAGCCTGCCCTCCGAACAACCCCACCATGAAACCCACCCTGCCCTCCGAACACCCCGCCATCAAACCCTGCCTCTCCTCCGAACAACCCCACCATCAAACCCAGCCTGCCCTCCGAACACCCCGCCATCAAACCCAGCCTGCCCTCCGAACACCCCGCCATCAAACCCAGTCTGCTCTCCGAACACCCCGCCATCAAACCCAGCCTGCCCTCCGAACACCCCACCATCAAACCCAGACTGCCCCCCGAACACCCCACCATCACACCCAGCCTGCCCTCCGAACAACCCGCCATCAAACCCAGCCTGCCCTCCGAACACCCCACCATCAAACCCAGCCTGCCCTCCGAACACCCCACCATCAAACCCAGCCTGCCCTCCGAAATCCCCACCATCAAACCCAGCCTGCCCTCCGAACACCCCACCATCACACCCAGCCTGCCCTCCGAACACCCCACCATCAAACCCAGCCTGCCCTCCGAACACCCCACCATCAAACCCAGCCTGCCCTCCGAAATCCCCACCATCAAACCCAGCCTGCCCCCCGAACACCCCGCCATCAAACCCAGCCTGCCCTCCGAACACCCCACCATCAAACCCAGCCTGCCCTCCGAAATCCCCACCATCAAACCCAGCCTGCCCTCCGATCAACCTGTCATCAAGCCCAGCCTACCCTCCGAACATCCCATCATCAAACCCAGCCTGCCCTTCGAACACCCCGTCATCAAACACAGCCTGCCCTCCGAACACCCCACCGTCAAACCCAGCCTGCCCTCCGAACACCCCGACATCAAACCCTCCCTGCCCATCGAACACCCCGCCATCAAACCCATCCGGCCCTCCGAACAACCCGCCATCAAACCCAGCCTGCCCTCCGAACACCCCGCCATCAAACCCACCCTGCCCTCCGAACACCCCATCATCAAACCCAGCCTGCCCTCCGAATACCCCGCCATCAAACCCAGCCTGCCCTCCGAACACCCCACCATCAAACCCACCCTGCCCTCCGAACACCCCGCCATCAAACCCTGCCTCTCCTCCGAACAGCCCCACCATCAAACCCAGCCTGCCCTCCGAACATCCCGCCATCAAACCCAGCCTGCCCGCCGAACACCCCGCCATCAAACCCAGCCTGCCCTCCGAACAATCCGCCATCAAACCCAGCCTGCCCTCCGAACACCCCGCCATCAAACCCAGCCTACCCTACGAACACCCCGCCGTCAAACCCAGCCTGCCCTCCGAATATCCCGCCATCACACCCAGCCTGCCCTCCGAACACCCCACCATCAAACCCAGCCTGCCCTCCGAACACCCCGTCCTCAAATCCAGCCTGCCCTCCGACACCCCGCCATCAAACCCAGCCTGCGGTCCGAACACACCACCATCAAACCTAGCCTCCCCCCCGAACACCCCACCATCAAACCCAGCCTGCCCTCCGAACACACCACCATCAAACCCAGCCTGCGCTCCGAACACACCACCATCAAACGTAGCCTGCCCCCCGAACACCCCGCCATCAAACCCAGCCTGCCCCCCGAACACCCCGCCATCAAACACAGCCTGCCCTCCGAATACCCCACCATCAAACCCAGCCTGCCGTCCGAACACACCACCATCAAACCTAGCCTGCCCTCCGAACACCCCACCATCAAACCTAGCCTGCCCTCCGAACACCCCGTCATCAAACCCAGCCTGCCCTCCGAACACCCCACCATCAAACCCAGCCTGCCCTCCGAACACCCCACCATCAAACCCAGCCTGCCCTCCGAACAGCCCCACCATGAAACCCACCCTGCCCTCCGAACACCCCGCCATCAAACCCTGCCTCTCCTCCGAACAACCCCACCATCAAACCCAGCCTGCCCTCCGAACACCCCGCCATCACACCCAGCCTGCCCTCCGAACACACCACCATCAAACCCAGCCTGCCCTCCGAAAACCCCGCCATCAAACCCAGCCTGCTCTCCGAACACCCCGTCATCAAACCCAGCCTGCTCTCCGAACACCCCGCCATCAAACCCTGCCTGCCCTCCGAATACCCCGCCATCATACCCAGCCTGCCCTCCGTATACCCCGCCATCAAACCCAGCCTGCCCCCCCCCGAACACCCCGCCATCAAACCCAGCCTGCCCCCCGAACACCCCGCCGTCAAACCCAGCCTGCCCCCCCGAACACCCCACCATCAAACCCAGCCTGCCCTCCGAATACACCGCGATCAAACCCAGCCTGCCCCCCCGAACACCCCACCATCAAACCCAGCCTGCCCCCCCCCGAACACCCCGTCATCAAAACCAGCCTGCCCTCAGAACACCCCGCCATCAAACCCAGACTGCCCCCCGAACACCCCACCATCAAACCCAGCCTGCCCTCCGAACTTCCCGTCATCAAACCCAGCCTGCCCTCCGAACACCGCACCATCAAACCCAGACTGCCCCCCGAACACCCCACCATCAAACCTAGCCTGCCCTGCGAACACCCCACCATCAGACTTAGCCTGCCCTTCGAACACCCCACCATCAAACCTAGCCTGCCCTCCGAACACACCATCATCAAACCCAACCTGCCCTCCGAACACACCGCCATCAAACCCCGCCTGCCCTCCGAACACCCCACCATCAAACCTAGCTTTCCCTCCGAACACCCCACCATCAAACCCAGACTGCCCCGCGAACACCCCATCATCAAACCCAGCCTGCCCTCCGAACACCCCGCCATCAAATCCAGCCTGCCCTCCGAACTTCACGTCATCAAACCCAGCCTGCCCTCCGAACACCCCACCATCAAACCTAGCCTGCCCTGCGAACACCCCACCATCAGACTTAGCCTGCCCTTCGAACACCCCACCATCAAACCTAGCCTGCCCTCCGAACACCCCATCATCAAACCCAACCTGCCCTCCGAACACACCGCCATCAAACCCCGCCTGCCCTCCGAACACCCCACCATCAAACCTAGCTTTCCCTCCGAACACCCCACCATCAAACCCAGACTGCCCCCCGAACACCCCATCATCAAACCCAGCCTGCCCTCCGAACACCCCGCCATCAAACCCAGCCTAACCTCCGAACACCCCGCCGTCAAACCCAGCCTGCCCTCCGAACACCCCGCCGTCAAACCCAGCCTGCCCTCCGAACACCCCGCCATCAAACCCAGCCTGCCCTCCGAACACCCCACCATCAAACCCAGCCTGCGCTCCGAACACACCACCATCAAACCCAGCCTGCGCTCCGAACACACCACCATCAAACCTAGCCTGCCCCCCGAACACCCCACCATCAAACCCAGCCTGCCCTCCGACACCCCACCATCAAACCCAGCCTGCGCTCCGAACACACCACCATCAAACCTAGCCTGCCCTCCGAACACCCCACCATCAAACCCTGCCTCTCCTCCGAACAACCCCACCATCAAACCCAGCCTGCCCTCCGAACACCCCGCCATCAAACCCAGCCTGCCCTCCGAACACCCCGCCATCAAACCCAGCCTGCCCTCCGAACACCCCGCCATCAAACCCAGCCTGCCCTCCGAATATCCCGCCGTCAAACCCAGCCTACCCTACGAACATCCCGCCATCAAACCCAGCCTACCCTACGAACACCCCGCCATCAAACCCAGCCTGCGCTCCGAACACACCACCATCAAACCTAGCCTCCCCCCCGAACACCCCACCATCAAACCCAGCCTGCCCTCCGAACACACCACCATCAAACGTAGCCTGCCCTCCGAACACACCACCATCAAACCCAGCCTGCGCTCCGAACACACCACCATCAAACCTAGCCTCCCCCCCGAACACCCCACCATCAAACCCAGCCTCCCCCCCGAACACCCCACCATCAAACCCAGCCTGCGCTCCGAACACACCACCATCAAACCTAGCCTCCCCCCCGAACACCCCACCATCAAACCCAGCCTGCCCCCCGAACACCCCGCCATCAAACACAGCCTGCCCTCCGTACACCCCACCATCAAACCCAGCCTGCCCTCCGAACAACCCCACCATGAAACCCAACCTGCCCTCCGAACACCCCGCCATCAAACCCTGCCTCTCCTCCGAACAACCCCACCATCAAACCCAGCCTGCCCTCCGAACACCCCGCCATCAAACCCAGCCTGCCCTCCGAACAACCCCACCATGAAACCCACCCTGCCCTCCGAACACCCCGCCATCAAACCCTGCCTCTCCTCCGAACACCCCGCCATCAAACCCTGCCTCTCCTCCGAACAACCCCACCATCAAACCCAGCCTGCCCTCCGAACACCCCGCCATCAAACCCAGCCTGCTCTCCGAACACCCCGTCATCAAACCCAGCCTGCCCTCCGAACACCCCTCCATCAAACCCAGCCTGCCCTCCGAACACCCCACCATCAAACCCAGACTGCCCTCCGAAATCCCCACCATCAAACCCAGCCTGCCCTCCGATCAACCCGTCATCAAACCCAGCCTGCCCTCCGAACACCCCACCATCAAACCCAGCCTACCCTCCGAACATCCCATCATCAAACCCAGCCTGCCCTTCGAACACCCCGTCATCAAACCCAGCCTGCCGTCCGAACATGCCACCATCAAACCCAGCCTGCCCTCCGAACACCCCACCGTCAAACCCAGCCTGCCCTCCGAACACCCCGACATCAAACCCTCCCTGCCCATCGAACACCCCGCCATCAAACCCATCCTGCCCTCCGAACAACCCGCCATCAAACCCAGCCTGCCCTCCGAACACCCCGCCATCAAACCCACCCTGCCCTCCGAACACCCCATCATCAAACCCAGCCTGCCCTCCGAACACCCCGACATCAAACCCTCCCTGCCCTCCGAACACCCCATCATCAAACCCAACCTGCCCTCCGAACACCCCGTCATCAAACCCAGCCTGCCCTCCGAACACCCCGTCATCAAACCCAGCCTGCCCTCCGAACACCCCACCATAAAACCCAGCCTATCCTCCGAACACCCCGCCATCGAACCCAGCCTGCCCTCCGAACACCCCGCCATCAAACCCAGCCTGCCCTCCGAACACCCCGCCATCAAACCCAGCCTGCCCTCCGAACACCCCGCCATCAAACCCAGCCTGCCCCCCGAACACCCCACCATCAAACCCAGCCTGCCCTCCGAATACCCCGCCATCAAACCCAGCCTGCCCTCCGAACACCCCACCATCAAACCCAGCCTGCCCTCCGAACACCCCACCATCAAACCCAGCCTGCCCCCCGAACACCCCGCCATGAAACCCAGCCTGCTCTCCGAACACCCCACCATCAAACCCAGCCTGCCCTCCGAACACCCCGCCAACAAACCCAGCCTGCCCTCCAAACACCCCGCCATGAAACCCAGCCTGCCCTCCGAACACTCCGCCATCAAACCCAGGCTGCCCTCCGAACACCCCGCCATCAAACCCTGCCTCTCCTCCGAACAACCCCACCATCAAACCCAGCCTGCCCTCCGAACACCCCGCCATCAAACCCAGCCTGCCCTCCGAACACCCCACCATCAAACCCAGCCTGCCCTCCGAACACCCCACCATCAAACCCAGCCTGCCCTCCGAATACCCCGCCATCAAACCCAGCCTACCCTACGAACACCCCGCCGTCAAACCCAGCCTGCCCTCCGAATATCCCGCCATAACACCCAGCCTGCCCTCCGAACACCCCACCATCAAACCCAGCCTGCCCTCCGAACACCCCGTCCTCAAATCCAGCCTGCCCTCCGACACCCCGCCATCAAACCCAGCCTGCGCTCCGAACACACCACCATCAAACCTAGCCTGCCCCCCGAACACCCCACCATCAAACCAAGCCTGCCCTCCGAACACCCCGCCATCAAACCCAGACTGCCCTCCGAACACACCACCATCAAACGTAGCCTGCCCCCCGAACACCCCACCATCAAACCCAGCCTGCCCCCCGAACACCCCGCCATCAAACACAGCCTGCCCTCCGAACACACCACCATCAAACCCAGCCTGTCCTCAGAACACACCACCATCAAACCTAGCCTGCCCTCCGAACACCCCACCATCAAACCCTGCCTGCCCTCCGAACACCCCGCCATCAAATCCAGCCTGCCCTCCGAACTTCACGTCATCAAACCCAGCCTGCCCTCCGAACACCCCACCATCAAACCTAGCCTGCCCTGCGAACACCCCACCATCAGACTTAGCCTGCCCTTCGAACACCCCACCATCAAACCTAGCCTGCCCTCCGAACACCCCATCATCAAACCCAACCTGCCCTCCGAACACACCGCCATCAAACCCCGCCTGCCCTCCGAACACCCCACCATCAAACCTAGCTTTCCCTCCGAACACCCCACCATCAAACCCAGACTGCCCCCCGAACACCCCATCATCAAACCCAGCCTGCCCTCCGAACACCCCGCCATCAAATCCAGCCTGCTCTCCGAACACCCCGCCATCAAACCCAGCCTGCCCTCCGAACTTCACGTCATCAAACCCAGCCTGCCCTCCGAACACCCCACCATCAAACCTAGCCTGCCCTGCGAACACCCCACCATCAGACTTAGCCTGCCCTTCGAACACCCCACCATCAAACCTAGCCTGCCCTCCGAACACCCCATCATCAAACCCAACCTGCCCTCCGAACACACCGCCATCAAACCCCGCCTGCCCTCCGAACACCCCACCATCAAACCTAGCTTTCCCTCCGAACACCCCACCATCAAACCCAGACTGCCCCCCGAACACCCCATCATCAAACCCAGCCTGCCCTCCGAACACCCCGCCATCAAACCCAGCCTAACCTCCGAACACCCCGCCGTCAAACCCAGCCTGCCCTCCGAACACCCCGCCGTCAAACCCAGCCTGCCCTCCGAACACCCCGCCATCACACCCAGCCTGCCCTCCGAACACACCACCATCAAACCCAGCCTAACCTCCGAACACCCCGCCGTCAAACCCAGCCTGCCCTCCGAACACCCCGCCGTCAAACCCAGCCTGCCCTCCGAACACCCCGCCATCACACCCAGCCTGCCCTCCGAACACCCCACCATCAAACCCAGCCTGCCCTCCGAACACCCCACCATCAAACCCAGCCTGCCCTCCGAACACCCCACCATCAAACCCAGCCTTCCCTCCGACACCCCGCCATCAAACCCAGCCTGCGCTCCGAACACACCACCATCAAACCCAGCCTGCCCTCCGAACACCCCACCATCAAACCCAGCCTGCGCTCCGAACACACCACCATCAAACCCAGCCTGCGCTCCGAACACACCACCATCAAACCTAGCCTGCCCCCCGAACACCCCACCATCAAACCCAGCCTGCCCTCCGACACCCCACCATCAAACCCAGCCTGCGCTCCGAACACACCACCATCAAACCTAGCCTGCCCCCCGAACACCCCACCATCAAACCCTGCCTCTCCTCCGAACAACCCCACCATCAAACCCAGCCTGCCCTCCGAACACCCCGCCATCAAACCCAGCCTGCCCTCCGAACACCCCGCCATCAAACCCAGCCTGCCCTCCGAACACCCCGCCATCAAACCCAGCCTGCCCTCCGAATATCCCGCCGTCAAACCCAGCCTACCCTACGAACACCCCGCCATCAAACCCAGCCTAACCTACGAACACCCCGCCGTCAAACCCAGCCTGCCCTCCGAATATCCCGCCATCACACCCAGCCTGCCCTCCGAACACCCCACAATCAAACCCAGCCTGCCCTCCGAACACCCCGTCCTCAAATCCAGCCTGCCCTCCGACACCCCGCCATCAAACCCAGCCTGCGCTCCGAAAACACCACCATCAAACCTAGCCTCCCCCCCGAACACCCCACCATCAAACCCAGCCTGCCCTCCGAACACACCACCATCAAACGTAGCCTGCCCCCGAACACCCCACCATCAAACCCAGCCTGCCCCCCGAACACCCCGCCATCAAACCCAGCCTGCCCTCCGAACACCCCACCATCAAACCCAGCCTGCCCTCCGAACACCCCACCATCAAACCCAGCCTGCCCTCCGAACAACCCCACCATGAAACCCACCCTGCCCTCCGAACACCCCGCCATCAAACCCTGCCTCTCCTCCGAACAACCCCACCATCAAACCCAGCCTGCCCTCCGAACACCCCGCCATCAAACCCAGCCTGCCCTCCGAACAACCCCACCATGAAACCCACCCTGCCCTCCGAACACCCCGCCATCAAACCCTGCCTCTCCTCCGAACACCCCGCCATCAAACCCTGCCTCTCCTCCGAACAACCCCACCATCAAACCCAGCCTGCCCTCCGAACACCCCGCCATCAAACCCAGCCTGCTCTCCGAACACCCCGTCATCAAACCCAGCCTGCCCCCCGAACACCCCACCATCAAACCCTGCCTCTCCTCCGAACAACCCCACCATCAAACCCAGCCTGCCCTCCGAACACCCCGCCATCAAACCCAGCCTGCCCTCCGAACACCCCGCCATCAAACCCAGCCTGCCCTCCGAACACCCCGCCATCAAACCCAGCCTGCCCTCCGAATATCCCGCCGTCAAACCCAGCCTACCCTACGAACACCCCGCCATCAAACCCAGCCTACCCTACGAACACCCCGCCGTCAAACCCAGCCTGCCCTCCGAATATCCCGCCATCACACCCAGCCTGCCCTCCGAACACCCCACAATCAAACCCAGCCTGCCCTCCGAACACCCCGTCCTCAAATCCAGCCTGCCCTCCGACACCCCGCCATCAAACCCAGCCTGCGCTCCGAAAACACCACCATCAAACCTAGCCTCCCCCCCGAACACCCCACCATCAAACCCAGCCTGCCCTCCGAACACACCACCATCAAACGTAGCCTGCCCCCGAACACCCCACCATCAAACCCAGCCTGCCCCCCGAACACCCCGCCATCAAACCCAGCCTGCCCTCCGAACACCCCACCATCAAACCCAGCCTGCCCTCCGAACACCCCACCATCAAACCCAGCCTGCCCTCCGAACAACCCCACCATGAAACCCACCCTGCCCTCCGAACACCCCGCCATCAAACCCTGCCTCTCCTCCGAACAACCCCACCATCAAACCCAGCCTGCCCTCCGAACACCCCGCCATCAAACCCAGCCTGCCCTCCGAACAACCCCACCATGAAACCCACCCTGCCCTCCGAACACCCCGCCATCAAACCCTGCCTCTCCTCCGAACACCCCGCCATCAAACCCTGCCTCTCCTCCGAACAACCCCACCATCAAACCCAGCCTGCCCTCCGAACACCCCGCCATCAAACCCAGCCTGCTCTCCGAACACCCCGTCATCAAACCCAGCCTACCCTCCGAACACCCCTCCATCAAACCCAGCCTGCCCTCCGAACACCCCACCATCAAACCCAGACTGCCCCCCGAACACCCCACCATCACACCCAGCCTGCCCCCCGAACACCCCGCCCTCAAACCCAGCCTGCCCTCCGAACACCCCACCATCAAACCCAGCCTGCCCTCCGAAATCCCCACCATCAAACCCAGCCTGCCCTCCGATCAACCCGTCATCAAACCCAGCCTGCCCTCCGAACACCCCACCATCAAACCCAGCCTACCCTCCGAACATCCCATCATAAAACCCAGCCTGCCCTTCGAACACCCCGTCATCAAACCCAGCCTGCCGTCCGAACATGCCACCATCAAACCCAGCCTGCCCTCCGAACACCCCACCGTCAAACCCAGCCTGCCCTCCGAACACCCCGACATCAAACCCTCCCTGCCCATCGAACACCCCGCCATCAAACCCATCCTGCCCTCCGAACAACCCGCCATCAAACCCAGCCTGCCCTCCGAACACCCCGCCATCAAACCCACCCTGCCCTCCGAACACCCCATCATCAAACCCAGCCTGCCCTCCGAACACCCCGACATCAAACCCTCCCTGCCCTCCGAACACCCCATCATCAAACCCAGCCTGCCCTCCGAACATCCCATCATCAAACCCAGCCTGCCCTCCGAACACCCCATCATCAAACCCAGCCTGCCCTCCGAACACCCCATCATCAAACCCAGCCTGCCCTCCGAACATCCCATCATCAAACCCAGCCTGCCCTCCGAACACCCCACCATCTCACCCAGCCTGCCCCCCGAACACCCCGCCATCAAACCCTCCCTGCCCTCCGAACACCCCATCATCAAACCCAGCCTGCCCTCCGAACACCCCATCATCAAACCCAGCCTGCCCTCCGAACACCCCGCCATCAAACCCAGCCTGCCCCCCGAACACCCCGCCATCAAACCCAGCCTGCCCTCCGAACACCCCGCCATCAAACCCAGCCTGCCCTCCGAACACCCCGCCATCAAACCCAGCCTGCCCTCCGAACACCCCGTCATCAAACCCAGCCTGCCCTCCGAACACCCCGTCATCAAACCCAGCCTGCCCTCCGAACACACCACCATCAAACCTAGCCTCCCCCCCGAACACCCCACCATCAAACCCAGCCTGCCCTCCGAACACACCACCATCAAACGTAGCCTGCCCCCCGAACACCCCACCATCAAACCCAGCCTGCCCCCCGAACACCCCGCCATCAAACACAGCCTGCCCTCCGAACACACCACCATCAAACCCAGCCTGTCCTCAGAACACACCACCATCAAACCTAGCCTGCCCTCCGAACACCCCACCATCAAACCTAGCCTGCCCTCCGAACACCCCGTCATCAAACCCAGCCTGCCCTCCGAACACCCCACCATCAAACCCAGCCTGCCCTCCGAACACCCCGTCCTCAAATCCAGCCTGCGCTCCGACACCCCGCCATCAAACCCAGCCTGCGCTCCGAACACCCCTCCATCAAACCCAGCCTGCCCTCCGAACACCCCACCATCAAACCCAGCCTGCCCTCCGAACAACCCCACCATGAAACCCACCCTGCCCTCCGAACACCCCGCCATCAAACCCTGCCTCTCCTCCGAACAACCCCACCATCAAACCCAGCCTGCCCTCCGAACACCCCGCCATCAAACCCAGCCTGCCCTCCGAACACCCCGTCATCAAACCCAGCCTGCCCTCCGAACACCCCTCCATCAAACCCAGCCTGCCCTCCGAACACCCCGCCATCAAACCCAGCCTGTCCTCCGAACACCCAACCATCAAACCCAGCCTGCCCTCCGAACACCCCGACATTAAACCAAGCCTGCCCTCCGAACACCCAGCCATCAAACTCAGCCTGCCCTCCGAACACCCCGCCATCAAACCCAGCCTGTCTTCCGAACAACCCCACCATCAAACCCAGCCTGCCCTCCGAACACCCCGCCATCAAACCCTGCCTCTCCTCCGAACAACCCCACCATCAAACCCAGCCTGCCCTCCGAACACCCCGCCATCAAACCCAGCCTGCCCTCCGAACACCCCGTCATCAAACCCAGCCTGCCCTCCGATCAACCCGTCATCAAGCCCAGCCTACCCTCCGAACATCCCGTCCTCAAATCCAGCCTGCCCTCCGACACCCCGCCATCAAACCCAGCCTGCGCTCCGAACACACCACCGTCAAAACTAGCCTGCCCCCCGAACACCCCATCATCAAACCCAGCCTGCCCGCCGAACACCCCACCATCAAACCCAGCCTGCCCTCCGAACACCCCATCATCAAACCCAGCCTGCCCGCCGAACACCCCACCATCAAACCCAGCCTGCCCTCCGAACACCCCACCATCAAACCCAGCCTGCCCTCCGAACACACCACCATCAAACGTAGCCTGCCCCCCGAACGCCCCACCATCAAACCCAGCCTGCCCCCCGAACACCCCGTCATCAAACCCAGCCTGCCCCCCGAACACCCCGCCATCAAACCCAGCCTGCCCTCCGAACACACCACCATCAAACGTAGCCTGCCCCTCGAACGCCCCACCATCAAACCCAGCCTGCCCTCCGAACACCCCACCATCAAACCCAGCCTGCCCTCCGAACACCCCGTCATCAATCCCAGCCTGCCCTCCGAACACCCCACCATCAAACCCAGCCTGCCCTCCGAACACCCCACCATCAAACCCAGCCTGCCCTCCGAACAACCCCACCATGAAACCCACCCTGCCCTCCGAACACCCCGCCATCAAACCCTGCCTCTCCTCCGAACAACCCCACCATCAAACCCAGCCTGCCCTCCGAACACCCCGCCATCAAACCCAGCCTGCCCTCCGAACACCCCGTCATCAAACCCAGCCTGCCCTCCGAACACCCCTCCATCAAACCCAGCCTGCCCTCCGAACACCCCGCCATCAAACCCAGCCTGTCCTCTGAACACCCAACCATCAAACCCAGCCTGCCCTCCGATCAACCCGTCATCAAGCCCAGCCTACCCTCCGAACATCCCATCATCAAACCCAGCCTGCCCTCCGAACAACCCCACCATGAAACCCACCCTGCCCTCCGAACACCCCGCCATCAAACCCTGCCTCTCCTCCGAACAACCCCACCATCAAACCCAGCCTGCCCTCCGAACACCCCGCCATCAAACCCAGCCTGCCCTCCGAACACCCCGTCATCAAACCCAGCCTGCCCTCCGATCAACCCGTCATCAAGCCCAGCCTACCCTCCGAACATCCCATCATCAAACCCAGCCTGCCCTCCGAACACCCCACCATCAAACCCAGCCTGCCCTCCGAACACCCCGTCCTCAAATCCAGCCTGCCCTCCGACACCCCGCCATCAAACCCAGCCTGCGCTCCGAACACACCACCGTCAAAACTAGCCTGCCCCCCGAACACCCCATCATCAAACCCAGCCTGCCCGCCGAACACCCCACCATCAAACCCAGCCTGCCCTCCGAACACACCACCATCAAACGTAGCCTGCCCCCCGAACGCCCCACCATCAAACCCAGCCTGCCCCCCGAACACCCCGCCATCAAACCCAGCCTGCCCTCCGAACACACCACCATCAAACGTAGCCTGCCCCCCGAACGCCCCACCATCAAACCCAGCCTGCCCTCCGAACACCCCACCATCAAACCCAGCCTGCCCTCCGAACACCCCGTCATCAATCCCAGCCTGCCCTCCGAACACCCCACCATCAAAGCCAGCCTGCCCTCCGAACACCCCACCATCAAACCCAGCCTGCCCTCCGAACAACCCCACCATGAAACCCACCCTGCCCTCCGAACACCCCGCCATCAAACCCTGCCTCTCCTCCGAACAACCCCACCATCAAACCCAGCCTGCCCTCCGAACACCCCGCCATCAAACCCAGCCTGCCCTCCGAACACCCCGTCATCAAACCCAGCCTGCCCTCCGAACACCCCTCCATCAAACCCAGCCTGCCCTCCGAACACCCCGCCATCAAACCCAGCCTGTCCTCCGAACACCCAACCATCAAACCCAGCCTGCCCTCCGAACACCCCGCCATTAAACCAAGCCTGCCCTCCGAACACCCAGCCATCAAACTCAGCCTGCCCTCCGAACACCCCGCCATCAAACCCAGCCTGTCTTCCGAACAACCCCACCATCAAACCCAGCCTGCCCTCCGAACACCCCACCATCAAACCCAGCCTGCCCTCCGATCAACCCGTCATCAAGCCCAGCCTACCCTCCGAACATCCCATCATCAAACCCAGCCTGCCCTCCGAACATCCCATCGTCAAACCCGGCCTGCCCTCCGAACACCCCACCGTCAAACCCAGCCTTCCCTGCGTACAGCCCGCCATCAAACCCAGCCTGCCCTCCGAAAGTCCCGTCATCAAACCCAGCCTGCCCTCCGAACACCCCGCCATCAAACCCAGCCTGCCCTCTGAATACCCCGCCATCAAACCTAGCCTGCCCTCCGAACACCCCACCATCAAACCCGGCCTGCCCTCCGAACAACCCGCCATCAAACCCAGGCTGCCCTCCGAACACCCCACCATCAAACCCAGCCTGCCCTCCGAACACCCCACCATCAAACCCAGCCTGCCTCCGAACTTCCCGTCATCAAACCCAGCCTGCCCTCCGAACACCCCACCATGAAACCCAGCCTGCCCTCCGAACACCCCACCATCAAACCTAGCCTGCCCTCCGAACAACCCGCCATCAAACCCGGCCTGCCCTCCGAACACCCCGCCATCAAACCCAGCCTGCTCCCCCGGAACACCCCACCATCATACCCAGCCTGCCTTCCGAATACCCCGCCATCAAACCCAGCCTGCCCCCCCCCGAACACCCCGCCATCAAACCCAGCCTGCCCCCCGAACACCCCGCCGTCAAACCCAGCCTGCTCACCCGGAACACCCCACCATCAAACCCAGCCTGCCCTCCGAATACACCGCGATCAAACCCAGCCTGCCCCCCCCCGAACACCCCGTCATCAAAACCAGCCTGCCCTCCGAACACCCCGACATCAAACCCAGACTGCCCCCCGAACACCCCACCATCAAACCCAGCCTGCCCTCCGAACACCCCGACATCAAAACCAGCCTGCCCTCCGAACACCCTGACATCAAACCCAGACTGCCCCCCGAACACCCCACCATCAAACCCAGCCTGCCCTCCGAACTTCCCGTCATCAAACCCAGCCTGCCCTCCGAACACCGCACCATCAAACCCAGACTGCCCCCCGAACACCCCACCATCAAACCCAGCCTGCCCTCCGAACACCCCGCCATCAAATCCAGCCTGCCCTCCGAACTTCACGTCATCAAACCCAGCCTGCCCTCCGAACACCCCACCATCAAACCTAGCCTGCCCTGCGAACACCCCACCATCAAACTTAGCCTGCCCTCCGAACACCCCATCATCAAACCCAACCTGCCCTCCGAACACACCGCCATCAAACCCCGCCTGCCCTCCGAACACCCCACCATCAAACCTAGCTTTCCCTCCGAACACCCCACCATCAAACCCAGACTGCCCCCCGAACACCCCATCATCAAACCCAGCCTGCCCCCCGAACACCCCGCCATCAAACGCAGCCTGCCCTCCGAACACCCCGCCATCAAACACAGCCTAACCTCCGAACACCCCGCCGTCAAACCCAGCCTGCCCTCCGAACACCCCGCCATCACACCCAGCCTGCCCTCCGAACACACCACCATCAAACCCAGCCTGACGTCCGAACACCCCACCATCAAACCCAGCCTGTGCTCCGAACACACCACCATCAAACCTAGCCTGCCCTCCGAACACCCCACCATCAAACCCAGCCTGCCCTCCGAACACACCACCATCAAACCTAGCCTGCCCCCCGAACACCCGACCATCAAACCCAGCCTGCCCCCCGAACACCCCGCCATCAAACACAGCCTGCCATCCGAACACACCACCATCAAACCCAGCCTGTCCTCAGAACACACCACCATCAAACCTAGCCTGCCCTCCGAACACCCCACCATCAAACCTAGCCTGCCCTCCGAACACCCCACCATCAATCCCAGCCTGCCCTCCGAACAACCCCACCATGAACCCCACCCTGCCCTCCGAACACCCCGCCATCAAACCCTGCCTCTCCTCCGAACAACCCCACCATCAAACCCAGCCTGCCCTCCGAACACCCCGCCATCAAACCCAGCCTGCCCTCCGAACACCCCGCCATCAAACCCAGCCTACCCTACGAACACCCCGCCGTCAAACCCAGCCTGCCCTCCGAATATCCCGCCATCACACCCAGCCTGCCCTCCGAACACCCCACCATCAAACCCAGCCTGCCCTCCGAACACCCCGTCCTCAAATCCAGCCTGCCCTCCGACACCCCGCCATCAAACCCAGCCTGCCCTCCGAACACACCACCATCAAACGTAGCCTGCCCCCCGAACACCCCACCATCAAACCCAGCCTGCCCCCCGAACACCCCGCCATCAAACACAGCCTGCCCTCCGAACGCCCCACCATCAAACCCAGCCTGCCCTCCGAACACCCCACCATCAAACCCAGCCTGCCCTCCGAACACCCCGTCATCAATCCCAGCCTGCCCTCCGAACACCCCACCATCAAACCCAGCCTGCCCTCCGAACACCCCACCATCAAACCCAGCCTGCCCTCCGAACAACCCCACCATGAAACCCACCCTGCCCTCCGAACACCCCGCCATCAAACCCTGCCTCTCCTCCGAACAACCCCACCATCAAACCCAGCCTGCCCTCCGAACACCCCGCCATCAAACCCAGCCTGCCCTCCGAACACCCCGTCATCAAACCCAGCCTGCCCTCCGAACACCCCTCCATCAAACCCAGCCTGCCCTCCGAACACCCCTCCATCAAACCCAGCCTGTCCTCCGAACACCCAACCATCAAACCCAGCCTGCCCTCCGAACACCCCGCCATTAAACCAAGCCTGCCCTCCGAACACCCAGCCATCAAACTCAGCCTGCCCTCCGAACACCCCGCCATCAAACCCAGCCTGTCTTCCGAACAACCCCACCATCAAACCCAGCCTGCCCTCCGAACACCCCACCATCAAACCCAGCCTGCCCTCCGATCAACCCGTCATCAAGCCCAGCCTACCCTCCGAACATCCCATCATCAAACCCAGCCTGCCCTCCGAACATCCCATCGTCAAACCCAGCCTGCCCTCCGAACACCCCACCGTCAAACCCAGCCTTCCCTGCGAACAGCCCGCCATCAAACCCAGCCTGCCCTCCGAAAGTCCCGTCATCAAACCCAGCCTGCCCTCCGAACACCCCGCCATCAAACCCAGCCTGCCCTCTGAATACCCCGCCATCAAACCTAGCCTGCCCTCCGAACACCCCACCATCAAACCCGGCCTGCCCTCCGAACAACCCGCCATCAAACCCAGGCTGCCCTCCGAACACCCCACCATCAAACCCAGCCTGCCCTCCGAACACCCCACCATCAAACCCAGCCTGCCTCCGAACTTCCCGTCATCAAACCCAGCCTGCCCTCCGAACACCCCACCATGAAACCCAGCCTGCCCTCCGAACACCCCACCATCAAACCTAGCCTGCCCTCCGAACAACCCGCCATCAAACCCGGCCTGCCCTCCGAACACCCCGCCATCAAACCCAGCCTGCTCCCCCGGAACACCCCACCATCATACCCAGCCTGCCTTCCGAATACCCCGCCATCAAACCCAGCCTGCCCCCCCCCGAACACCCCGCCATCAAACCCAGCCTGCCCCCCGAACACCCCGCCGTCAAACCCAGCCTGCTCCCCCGGAACACCCCACCATCAAACCCAGCCTGCCCTCCGAATACACCGCGATCAAACCCAGCCTGCCCCCCCCCGAACACCCCGTCATCAAAACCAGCCTGCCCTCCGAACACCCCGACATCAAACCCAGACTGCCCCCCGAACACCCCACCATCAAACCCAGCCTGCCCTCCGAACACCCCGACATCAAAACCAGCCTGCCCTCCGAACACCCTGACATCAAACCCAGACTGCCCCCCGAACACCCCACCATCAAACCCAGCCTGCCCTCCGAACTTCCCGTCATCAAACCCAGCCTGCCCTCCGAACACCGCACCATCAAACCCAGACTGCCCCCCGAACACCCCACCATCAAACCCAGCCTGCCCTCCGAACACCCCGCCATCAAATCCAGCCTGCCCTCCGAACTTCACGTCATCAAACCCAGCCTGCCCTCCGAACACCCCACCATCAAACCTAGCCTGCCCTGCGAACACCCCACCATCAAACTTAGCCTGCCCTCCGAACACCCCATCATCAAACCCAACCTGCCCTCCGAACACACCGCCATCAAACCCCGCCTGCCCTCCGAACACCCCACCATCAAACCTAGCTTTCCCTCCGAACACCCCACCATCAAACCCAGACTGCCCCCCGAACACCCCATCATCAAACCCAGCCTGCCCCCCGAACACCCCGCCATCAAACCCAGCCTGCCCTCCGAACACCCCGCCATCAAACACAGCCTAACCTCCGAACACCCCGCCGTCAAACCCAGCCTGCCCTCCGAACACCCCGCCATCACACCCAGCCTGCCCTCCGAACACACCACCATCAAACCCAGCCTGACGTCCGAACACCCCACCATCAAACCCAGCCTGTGCTCCGAACACACCACCATCAAACCTAGCCTGCCCTCCGAACACCCCACCATCAAACCCAGCCTGCCCTCCGAACACACCACCATCAAACCTAGCCTGCCCCCCGAACACCCCACCATCAAACCCAGCCTGCCCCCCGAACACCCCGCCATCAAACACAGCCTGCCATCCCAACACACCACCATCAAACCCAGCCTGTCCTCAGAACACACCACCATCAAACCTAGCCTGCCCTCCGAACACCCCACCATCAAACCTAGCCTGCCCTCCGAACACCCCACCATCAATCCCAGCCTGCCCTCCGAACAACCCCACCATGAACCCCACCCTGCCCTCCGAACACCCCGCCATCAAACCCTGCCTCTCCTCCGAACAACCCCACCATCAAACCCAGCCTGCCCTCCGAACACCCCGCCATCAAACCCAGCCTGCCCTCCGAACACCCCGCCATCAAACCCAGCCTACCCTACGAACACCCCGCCGTCAAACCCAGCCTGCCCTCCGAATATCCCGCCATCACACCCAGCCTGCCCTCCGAACACCCCACCATCAAACCCAGCCTGCCCTCCGAACACCCCGTCCTCAAATCCAGCCTGCCCTCCGACACCCCGCCATCAAACCCAGCCTGCCCTCCGAACACACCACCATCAAACGTAGCCTGCCCCCCGAACACCCCACCATCAAACCCAGCCTGCCCCCCGAACACCCCGCCATCAAACACAGCCTGCCCTCCGAACACACCACCATCAAACCCAGCCTGTCCTCAGAACACACCACCATCAAACCTAGCCTGCCCTCCGAACACCCCACCATCAAACCTAGCCTGCCCTCCGAACACCCCGTCATCAAACCCAGCCTGCCCTCCGAACACCCCACCATCAAACCCAGCCTGCCCTCCGAACACCCCACCATCAAACCCAGCCTGCCCTCCGAACAACCCCACCATGAAACCCACCCTGCCCTCCGATCAACCCGTCATCAAGCCCAGCCTACCCTCCAAACATCCCATCATCAAACCCAGCCTGCCCTTCGAACACCCCGTCATCAAACCCAGCCTGCCGTCCGAACATGCCACCATCAAACCCAGCCTGCCCTCCGAACACCCCACCGTCAAACCCAGCCTGCCCTCCGAACACCCCGACATCAAACCCTCCCTCCCCATCGAACACCCCGCCATCAAACCCATCCTGCCCTCCGAACAACCCGCCATCAAACCCAGCCTGCCCTCCGAACACCCCGCCATCAAACCCACCCTGCCCTCCAAACACCCCATCATCAAACCCAGCCTGCCCTCCGAACATCCCGACATCAAACCCTCCCTGCCCTCCGAACACCCCATCATCAAACCCAGCCTGCCCTCCGAACATCCCATCATCAAACCCAGCCTGCCCTCCGAAAACCCCACCATCAAACCCAGCCTGCCCTCCGAACACCCCGTCATCAAACCCAGCCTGCCCTCCGAACACCCCACCATCAAACCCAGCCTGTCCTCCGAACACCCCGCCATCGAACCCAGCCTGCCCTCCGAACACCCCGCCATCAAACCCAGCCTGCCCCCCGAACACTCCACCATCAAACCCAGCCTGCCCTCCGAATACCCCGCCATCAAACCCAGCCTGCCCTCCGAACACCCCAACATTAAACCCAGCCTGCCCTCCGAACACCCCACCATCAAACCCAGACTGCCCTCCGAACAACCCCACCATGAACCCCACCCTGCCCTCCGAACACCCCGCCATCAAACCCTGCCTCTCCTCCGAACAACCCCACCATCAAACCCAGCCTGCCCTCCGAACACCCCGCAATCAAACCCAGCCTGCCCGCCGAACACCCCGCCATCAAACCCAGCCTGCTCTCCGAACACCCCGCCATCAAACCCAGCCTACCCTACGAACACCCCGCCGTCAAACCCAGCCTGCCCTCCGAATATCCCGCCATCACACCCAGCCTGCCCTCCGAACACCCCACCATCAAACCCAGCCTGCCCTCCGAACACCCCGTCCTCAAATCCAGCCTGCCCTCCGAACACCCCGCCGTCAAACCCAGCCTGCGCTCCGAACACACCACCATCAAACCTAGCCTCCCCCCCGAACACCCCACCATCAAACCCAGCCTGCCCTCCGAACACACCACCATCAAACGTAGCCTGCCCCCCGAACACCCCACCATCTAACCCATCCTGCCCCCCGAACACCCCGCCATCAAACACATCCTGCCCTCCGAACACACCACCATCAAACCCAGCCTGTCCTCAGAACACACCACCATCAAACCCAGCCTGCCCTCCGAACAACCCACCATCAAACCTAGCCTGCCCTCCGAACACCCCGTCATCAAACCCAGCCTGCCCTCCGAACACCCCACCATCAAACCCAGCCTGCCCTCCGAACACCCCACCATCAAACCCAGCCTGCCCTCCGAACAACCCCACCATGAAACCCACCCTGCTCTCCGAACACCCCGCCATCGAACCCAGCCTGCCCTCCGAACACCCCGCCATCAAACCCAGCATGCTCTCCGAACACCCCGTCACCAATCCCAGCCTGCCCTACGAACACCCAGCCATCAAACACAGCCTGCCCTCCGAACACCCCACCATCAAACCTAGCCTGCCCTGCGAACACCCCACCATCAAACTTAGCCTGCCCTCCGAACACCCCATCATCAAACCCAACCTGCCCTCCGAACACACCGCCATCAAACCCCGCCTGCCCTCCGAACACACCACCATCAAACCTAGCTTTCCCTCCGAACACCCCACCATCAAACCCAGACTGCCCCCCGAACACCCCATCATCAAACCCAGCCTGCCCCCCGAACACCCCGCCATCAAACCCAGCCTGCCCTCCGAACACCCCGCCATCAAACACAGCCTAACCTCCGAACACCCCGCCGTCAAACCCAGCCTGCCCTCCGAACACCCCGCCATCACACCCAGCCTGCCCTCCGAACACACCACCATCAAACCCAGCCTGACGTCCGAACACCCCACCATCAAACCCAGCCTGTGCTCCGAACACACCACCATCAAACCTAGCATGCCCTCCGAACACCCCACCATCAAACCCAGCCTGCCCTCCGAACACACCACCATCAAACCTAGCCTGCCCCCCGAACACCCCACCATCAAACCCAGCCTGCCCCCCGAACACCCCGCCATCAAACACAGCCTGCCATCCGAACACACCACCATCAAACCCAGCCTGTCCTCCGAACACACCACCATCAAACCTAGCCTGCCCTCCGAACACCCCACCATCAAACCTAGCCTGCCCTCCGAACACCCCACCATCAATCCCAGCCTGCCCTCCGAACAACCCCACCATGAACCCCACCCTGCCCTCCGAACACCCCGCCATCAAACCCTGCCTCTCCTCCGAACAACCCCACCATCAAACCCAGCCTGCCCTCCGAACACCCCGCCATCAAACCCAGCCTGCCCTCCGAACACCCCGCCATCAAACCCAGCCTACCCTACGAACACCCCGCCGTCAAACCCAGCCTGCCCTCCGAATATCCCGCCATCACACCCAGCCTGCCCTCCGAACACCCCACCATCAAACCCAGCCTGCCCTCCGAACACCCCGTCCTCAAATCCAGCCTGCCCTCCGACACCCCGCCATCAAACCCAGCCTGCCCTCCGAACACACCACCATCAAACGTAGCCTGCCCCCCGAACACCCCACCATCAAACCCAGCCTGCCCCCCGAACACCCCGCCATCAAACACAGCCTGCCCTCCGAACACACCACCATCAAACCCAGCCTGTCCTCAGAACACACCACCATCAAACCTAGCCTGCCCTCCGAACACCCCACCATCAAACCTAGCCTGCCCTCCGAACACCCCGTCATCAAACCCAGCCTGCCCTCCGAACACCCCACCATCAAACCCAGCCTGCCCTCCGAACACCCCACCATCAAACCCAGCCTGCCCTCCGAACAACCCCACCATGAAACCCACCCTGCCCTCCGATCAACCCGTCATCAAGCCCAGCCTACCCTCCAAACATCCCATCATCAAACCCAGCCTGCCCTCCGAACACCCCACCGTCAAACCCAGCCTGCCCTCCGAACACCCCGACATCAAACCCTCCCTCCCCATCGAACACCCCGCCATCAAACCCATCCTGCCCTCCGAACAACCCGCCATCAAACCCAGCCTGCCCTCCGAACACCCCGCCATCAAACCCACCCTGCCCTCCAAACACCCCATCATCAAACCCAGCCTGCCCTCCGAACATCCCGACATCAAACCCTCCCTGCCCTCCGAACACCCCATCATCAAACCCAGCCTGCCCTCCGAACATCCCATCATCAAACCCAGCCTGCCCTCCGAAAACCCCACCATCAAACCCAGCCTGCCCTCCGAACACCCCGTCATCAAACCCAGCCTGCCCTCCGAACACCCCACCATCAATCCCAGCCTGTCCTCCGAACACCCCGCCATCGAACCCAGCCTGCCCTCCGAACACCCCGCCATCAAACCCAGCCTGCCCCCCGAACACTCCACCATCAAACCCAGCCTGCCCTCCGAATACCCCGCCATCAAACCCAGCCTGCCCTCCGAACACCCCAACATTAAACCCAGCCTGCCCTCCGAACACCCCACCATCAAACCCAGACTGCCCTCCGAACAACCCCACCATGAACCCCACCCTGCCCTCCGAACACCCCGCCATCAAACCCTGCCTCTCCTCCGAACAACCCCACCATCAAACCCAGCCTGCCCTCCGAACACCCCGCAATCAAACCCAGCCTGCCCGCCGAACACCCCGCCATCAAACCCAGCCTGCTCTCCGAACACCCCGCCATCAAACCCAGCCTACCCTACGAACACCCCGCCGTCAAACCCAGCCTGCCCTCCGAATATCCCGCCATCACACCCAGCCTGCCCTCCGAACACCCCACCATCAAACCCAGCCTGCCCTCCGAACACCCCGTCCTCAAATCCAGCCTGCCCTCCGAACACCCCGCCGTCAAACCCAGCCTGCGCTCCGAACACACCACCATCAAACCTAGCCTCCCCCCCGAACACCCCACCATCAAACCCAGCCTGCCCTCCGAACACACCACCATCAAACGTAGCCTGCCCCCCGAACACCCCACCATCTAACCCATCCTGCCCCCCGAACACCCCGCCATCAAACACATCCTGCCCTCCGAACACACCACCATCAAACCCAGCCTGTCCTCAGAACACACCACCATCAAACCCAGCCTGCCCTCCGAACAACCCACCATCAAACCTAGCCTGCCCTCCGAACACCCCGTCATCAAACCCAGCCTGCCCTCCGAACACCCCACCATCAAACCCAGCCTGCCCTCCGAACACCCCACCATCAAACCCAGCCTGCCCTCCGAACAACCCCACCATGAAACCCACCCTGCCCTCCGAACACCCCGCCATCGAACCCAGCCTGCCCTCCGAACACCCCGCCATCAAACCCAGCATGCTCTCCGAACACCCCGTCACCAATCCCAGCCTGCCCTACGAACACCCAGCCATCAAACCCAGCCTGCCCCCCGAACACCCAGCCATCAAACCCAGCCTGCCCCCCGAACACCCCGCCATCAAACCCAGCCTGCCCTCCGAATACCCCGCCATCATACACAGCCCGCCCTCCGTATACCCCGCCATCAAACCCAGCCTGCCCCCCCCGAACACCCCGCCATCAAACCCAGCCTGCCCCCCGAACACCCCGCCGTCAAACCCAGCCTGCCCCCCCGAACACCCCACCATCAAACCCAGCCTGCCCTCCGAATACACCGCGATCAAACCCAGCCTGCCCTCCGAACACCCCGTCATCAAAACCAGCCTGCCCTCCGAACACCCCGTCATCAAACACAGCCTGCCCCCCCCCCGAACACCCCGTCATCAAAACCAGCCTGCCCCCCCGAACACCCCGCCATCAAACCCAGCCTGCCCCCCGAACACTCCGCCGTCAAACCCAGCCTGCCCCCCCGAACACCACGCCATCAAACCCAGCCTGCCCCCCGAACACTCCGCCGTCAAACCCAGCCTGCCCCCCCGAACACCCCGCCATCAAATCCAGCCTGCCCTCCGAACTTCACGTCATCAAACCCAGCCTGCCCTCCGAACACACCGCCATCAAACCCAGCCTGCCCTCCGAACACCCCGCCATCAAACCCAGCCTGCCCTCCGAACACCCCGTCATCAAACCTAGCTTTCCCTCCGAACACCCCATCATCAAACCCAACCTGCCCTCCGAACACACCGCCATCAAACCCCGCCTGCCCTCCGAACACCCCACCATCAAACCTAGCTTTCCCTCCGAACACCCCACCATCAAACCCAGGCTGCCCCCCGAACACCCCATCATCAAACCCAGCCTGCCCTCCGAACACCCCGCCATCAAACCCAGCCTGCCCTCCGAACACCCCGCCATCACACCCAGCCTGCCCTCCGAACACCCCGCCATCAAACCCAGCCTGCCCTCCGAACACCCCGTCATCAAACCCAGCCTGCCCTCCGAACACCCCGCCATCACACCCAGCCTGCCCTCCGAACACCCCGCCATCACACCCAGCCTGCCCTCCGAACACACCACCATCAAACCCAGCCTGCCCTCCGAACACCCCGCCATCACACCCTGCCTGCCCTCCGAACACACCACCATCAAACCCAGCCTGCCCTCCGAACACCCCGTCCTCAAACCCAGCCTGCCCTCCGACACCCCGCCATCAAACCCAGCCTGCGCTCCGAACACACCACCATCAAACCTAGCCTGCCCCCCGAACACCCCACCATCAAACCCAGCCTGCCCTCCGAACACACCACCATCAAACCTAGCATGCCACCCGAACACCCCACCATCAAACCCAGCCTGCCCCCCGAACACCCCGCCATCAAACACAGCCTGCCCTCCGAACACACCACCATCAAACCCAGCCTGCCCCCCGAACACCCCGCCATCAAACACAGCCTGCCCTCCGAACACACCACCATCAAACCCAGCCTGTCCTCAGAACACCCCACCATCAAACCTAGCCTGCCCTCCGAACACCCCACCATCAATCCCAGCCTGCCCTCCGAACACCCCAACATCAAACCCAGCCTGCCCTCCGAACACCCCAACATCAAACCCAGCCTGCCCCCCGAACAACCACACCATGAACCCCAGCCTGCCCTCCGAACACCCCGCCATCAAACCCAGCCTGCCCTCCGAACTTCCCGTCATCAAACCCAGCCTGCCCCCCGAACAACCACACCATGAACCCCACCCTGCCCTCCGAACACCCCGCCATCAAACCCTGCCTCTCCTCCGAACAACCCCACCATCAAACCCAGCCTGCCCTCCGAACACCCCGTCATCAAACCCAGCCTGCCCTCCGAACACCCCGCCATCAAACCCAGCCTGCCCTCCGAACACCCCGCCATCAAACCCAGCCTGCCGTCCGAACACCCCGCCATCAAACCCAGCCTGCCCTCCGAACACCCCACCATCAAACCCAGCCTGCCCGCCGAACACCCCACCATCAAACCCAGCCTGCCCTCCGAACACCCCACCATCATATCCAGCCTGCCCTCAGAACACACAACCATCAAACCCAGCCTGCCCCCCGAACACCCCGCCATCAAACACAGCCTGCCCTCCGAACACACCACCATCAAACCCAGCCTGTCCTCAGAACACCCCACCATCAAACCTAGGCTGCCCTCCGAACACCCCACCATCAATCCCAGCCTGCCCTCCGAACACCCCAACATCAAACCCAGCCTGTCCTCCGAACACCCCAACATCAAACCCAGCCTGCCCCCCGAACAACCACACCATGAACCCCAGCCTGCCCTCCGAACACCCCGCCATCAAACCCAGCCTGCCCTCCGAACTTCCCCTCATCAAACCCAGCCTGCCCCCAGAACAACCACACCATGAACCCCACCCTGCCCTCCGAACACCCCGCCATCAAACCCTGCCTCTCCTCCGAACAACCCCACCATCAAACCCAGCCTGCCCTCCGAACACCCCGCCATCAAACCCAGCCTACCCTACGAACACCCCGCCGTCAAACCGAGCCAGCCCTCCGAATATCCCGCCATCACACCCAGCCTGCCCTCCGAACACCCCACAATCAAACCCAGCCTGCCCTCCGAACACCCCGTCCTCAAATCCAGCCTGCCCTCCGACACCCCGCCATCAAATCCAGCCTGCCCTCCGACACCCCGCCATCAAACCCAGCCTGCCCTCCGACACCCCGCCATCAAACCCAGCCTGCCCTCCGACACCCCGCCATCAAACCCAGCCTGCGCTCCGAACACACCACCATCAAACCCAGCCTGTCCTCCGAACACACCACCATCAAACGTAGCCTGCCCCCGAACACCCCACCATCAAACCAAGCCTGCCCTCCGAACACACCACCATCAAACGTAGCCTGCCCCCGAACACCCCACCATCAAACCCAGCCTGCGCTCCGAACACACCACCACCAAACCCAGCCTGTCCTCCGAACACACCACCATCAAACGTAGCCTGCCCCCGAACACCCCACCATCAAACCCAGCCTGCCCCCCGAACACCCCGCCATCAAACACAGCCTGCCCTCCGAACACCCCACCATCAAACCCAGCCTGCCCTCCGAACAACCCCACCATGAAACCCACCCTGCCCTCCGAACACCCCGCCATCAAACCCTGCCTCTCCTCCGAACAACCCCACCATCAAACCCAGCCTGCCCTCCGAACACCCCGCCATCAAACACAGCCTGCCCTCCGAACACCCCGTCATCAAACCCAGCCTGTCCTCAGAACACACCGCCATCAAACCCAGCCTGCCCTCCGAACACCCCACCATCAAACCTAGCCTGCCCTCCGAACACCCCGTCATCAAACCCAGCCTGCCCTCCGAACACCCCACCATCAAACCCAGCCTGCCCTCCGAACACCCCACCATCAAACCCAGCCTGCCCTCCGAACAACCCCACCATGAAACCCACCCTGCCCTCCGAACACCCCGCCATCAAACCCTGCCTCTCCTCCGAACAACCCCACCATCAAACCCAGCCTGCCCTCCGAACACCCCGCCATCAAACCCAGCCTGCCCTTCGAACACCCCGCCATCAAACCCAGCCTGCTCTCCGAACACCCCGCCATCAAACCCAGCCTGCCCTCCGAACACCCCACCATCAAACCCAGACTGCCCCCCGAACACCCCACCATCACACCCAGCCTGCCCTCCGAACACCCCGCCATCAAACCCAGCCTGCCCTCCGAACACCCCACCATCAAACCCAGCCTGCCCTCCGAACACCCCACCATCAAACCCAGCCTGCCCTCCGAAATCCCCACCATCAAACCCAGCCTGCCCTCCGAACACCCCACCATCACACCCAGCCTGCCCTCCGAACACCCCACCATCAAACCCAGCCTGCCCTCCGAAATCCCCACCATCAAACCCAGCCTGCCCCCCGAACACCCCGCCATCAAACCCAGCCTGCCCTCCGAACACCCCACCATCAAACCCAGCCTGCCCTCCGAAATCCCCACCATCAAACCCAGCCTGCCCTCCGATCAACCTGTCATCAAGGCCAGCCTACCCTCCGAACATCCCATCATCAAACCCAGCCTGCCCTTCGAACACCCCGTCATCAAACACAGCCTGCCCTCCGAACACCCCACCGTCAAACCCAGCCTGCCCTCCGAACACCCCGACATCAAACCCTCCCTGCCCATCGAACACCCCGCCATCAAACCCATCCGGCCCTCCGAACAACCCGCCATCAAACCCAGCCTGCCCTCCGAACACCCCGCCATCAAACCCACCCTGCCCTCCGAACACCCCATCATCAAACCCAGCCTGCCCTCCGAATACCCCGCCATCAAACCCAGCCTGCCATCCGAACACCCCACCATCAAACCCACCCTGCCCTCCGAACACCCCGCCATCAAACCCTGCCTCTCCTCCGAACAGCCCCACCATCAAACCCAGCCTGCCCTCCGAACACCCCGCCATCAAACCCAGCCTGCCCGCCGAACACCCCGCCATCAAACCCAGCCTGCCCTCCGAACAATTCGCCATCAAACCCAGCCTGCCCTCCGAACACCCCGCCATCAAACCCAGCCTACCCTACGAACACCCCGCCGTCAAACCCAGCCTGCCCTCCGAATATCCCGCCATCACACCCAGCCTGCCCTCCGAACACCCCACCATCAAACCCAGCCTGCCCTCCGAACACCCCGTCCTCAAATCCAGCCTGCCCTCCGACACCCCGCCATCAAACCCAGCCTGCGCTCCGAACACACCACCATCAAACCCTGCCTCCCCCCCGAACACCCCACCATCAAACCCAGCCTGCCCTCCGAACACACCACCATCAAACCCAGCCTCCCCCCCGAACACCCCACCATCACACCCAGCCTGCCCTCCGAACACACCACCATCAAACGTAGCCTGCCCCCCGAACACCCCACCATCAAACCCAGCCTGCCCCCCGAACACCCCGCCATCAAACACAGCCTGCCCTCCGAATACCCCACCATCAAACCCAGCCTGCCCTCCGAACACCCCACCATCAAACCCAGCCTGCCCTCCGAACAGCCCCACCATGAAACCCACCCTGCCCTCCGAACACCCCGCCATCAAACCCTGCCTCTCCTCCGAACAACCCCACCATCAAACCCAGCCTGCCCTCCGAACACCCCGCCATCACACCCAGCCTGCCCTCCGAACACACCACCATCAAACCCAGCCTGCCCTCCGAAAACCCCGCCATCAAACCCAGCCTGCTCTCCGAACACCCCGTCATCAAACCCAGCCTGCTCTCCGAACACCCCGCCATCAAACCCAGCCTGCCCTCCGAATACCCCGCCATCATACCCAGCCTGCCCTCCGTATACCCCGCCATCAAACCCAGCCTGCCCCCCCCCGAACACCCCGCCATCAAACCCAGCCTGCCCCCCGAACACCCCGCCGTCAAACCCAGCCTGCCCTCCCGAACACCCCACCATCAAACCCAGCCTGCCCTCCGAATACACCGCGATCAAACCCAGCCTGCCCCCCCGAACACCCCACCATCAAACCCAGCCTTCCCCCCCCCGAACACCCCGTCATCAAAACCAGCCTGCCCTCAGAACACCCCGCCATCAAACCCAGACTGCCCCCCGAACACCCCACCATCAAACCCAGCCTGCCCTCCGAACTTCCCGTCATCAAACCCAGCCTGCCCTCCGAACACCGCACCATCAAACCCAGACTGCCCCCCGAACACCCCAACATCAAACCCAGCCTGCCCTCCGAACACCCCGCCATCAAATCCAGCCTGCCCTCCGAACTTCACGTCATCAAACCCAGCCTGCCCTCCGAACACCCCACCATCAAACCTAGCCTGCCCTGCGAACACCCCACCATCAGACTTAGCCTGCCCTTCGAACACCCCACCATCAAACCTAGCCTGCCCTCCGAACACCCCATCATCAAACCCAACCTGCCCTCCGAACACACCGCCATCAAACCCCGCCTGCCCTCCGAACACCCCACCATCAAACCTAGCTTTCCCTCCGAACACCCCACCATCAAACCCAGACTGCCCCGCGAACACCCCATCATCAAACCCAGCCTGCCCTCCGAACACCCCGCCATCAAATCCAGCCTGCCCTCCGAACTTCACGTCATCAAACCCAGCCTGCCCTCCGAACACCCCACCATCAAACCTAGCCTGCCCTGCGAACACCCCACCATCAGACTTAGCCTGCCCTTCGAACACCCCACCATCAAACCTAGCCTGCCCTCCGAACACCCCATCATCAAACCCAACCTGCCCTCGGAACACACCGCCATCAAACCCCGCCTGCCCTCCGAACACCCCACCATCAAACCTAGCTTTCCCTCCGAACACCCCACCATCAAACCCAGACTGCCCCCCGAACACCCCATCATCAAACCCAGCCTGCCCTCCGAACACCCCGCCATCAAACCCAGCCTAACCTCCGAACACCCCGCCGTCAAACCCAGCCTGCCCTCCGAACACCCCGCCGTCAAACCCAGCCTGCCCTCCGAACACCCCGCCATCAAACCCAGCCTGCCCTCCGAACACCCCACCATCAAACCCAGCCTGCGCTCCGAACACACCACCATCAAACCCAGCCTGCGCTCCGAACACACCACCATCAAACCTAGCCTGCCCCCCGAACACCCCACCATCAAACCCAGCCTGCCCTCCGACACCCCACCATCAAACCCAGCCTGCGCTCCGAACACACCACCATCAAACCTAGCCTGCCCTCCGAACACCCCACCATCAAACCCTGCCTCTCCTCCGAACAACCCCGCCATCAAACCCAGCCTGCCCTCCGAACACCCCGCCATCAAACCCAGCCTGCCCTCCGAACACCCCGCCATCAAACCCAGCCTGCCCTCCGAATATCCCGCCGTCAAACCCAGCCTACCCTACGAACACCCCGCCATCAAACCCAGCCTACCCTACGAACACCCCGCCGTCAAACCCAGCCTGCCCTCCGAATATCCCGCCATCACACCCAGCCTGCCCTCCGAACACCCCACAATCAAACCCAGCCTGCCCTCCGAACACCCCGTCCTCAAATCCAGCCTGCCCTCCGACACCCCGCCATCAAACCCAGCCTGCGCTCCGAACACACCACCATCAAACCTAGCCTCCCCCCCGAACACCCCACCATCAAACCCAGCCTGCCCTCCGAACACACCACCATCAAACGTAGCCTGCCCCCGAACACCCCACCATCAAACCCAGCCTGCCCCCCGAACACCCCGCCATCAAACACAGCCTGCCCTCCGTACACCCCACCATCAAACCCAGCCTGCCCTCCGAACAACCCCACCATGAAACCCAACCTGCCCTCAGAACACCCCGCCATCAAACCCTGCCTCTCCTCCGAACAACCCCACCATCAAACCCAGCCTGCCCTCCGAACACCCCGCCATCAAACCCAGCCTGCCCTCCGAACAACCCCACCATGAAACCCACCCTGCCCTCCGAACACCCCGCCATCAAACCCTGCCTCTCCTCCGAACACCCCGCCATCAAACCCTGCCTCTCCTCCGAACAACCCCACCATCAAACCCAGCCTGCCCTCCGAACACCCCGCCATCAAACCCAGCCTGCTCTCCGAACACCCCGTCATCAATCCCAGCCTGCCCTCCGAACACCCCTCCATCAAACCCAGCCTGCCCTCCGAACACCCCACCATCAAACCCAGACTGCCCTCCGAAATCCCCACCATCAAACCCAGCCTGCCCTCCGATCAACCCGTCATCAAACCCAGCCTGCCCTCCGAACACCCCACCATCAAACCCAGCCTACCCTCCGAACATCCCATCATCAAACCCAGCCTGCCCTTCGAACACCCCGTCATCAAACCCAGCCTGCCGTCCGAACATGCCACCATCAAACCCAGCCTGCCCTCCGAACACCCCACCGTCAAACCCAGCCTGCCCTCCGAACACCCCGACATCAAACCCTCCCTGCCCATCGAACACCCCGCCATCAAACCCATCCTGCCCTCCGAACAACCCGCCATCAAACCCAGCCTGCCCTCCGAACAACCCGCCATCAAACCCACCCTGCCCTCCGAACACCCCTTCATCAAACCCAGCCTGCCCTCCGAACACCCCGACATCAAACCCTCCCTGCCCTCCGAACACCCCATCATCAAACCCAACCTGCCCTCCGAACACCCCGCCATCAAACCCAGCCTGCCCCCCGAACACCCCGCCATCAAACCCAGCCTGCCCTCCGAACACCCCGCCATCAAACCCATCCTGCCCTCCGAACACCCCGCCATCAAACCCAGCCTGCCCTCCGAACACCCCGTCATCAAACCCAGCCTGCCCTCCGAACACCCCGTCATCAAACCCAGCCTGCCCTCCGAACACCCCACCATAAAACCCAGCCTATCCTCCGAACACCCCGCCATCGAACCCAGCCTGCCCTCCGAACACCCCGCCATCAAACCCAGCCTGCCCTCCGAACACCCCGCCATCAAACCCAGCCTGCCCTCCGAACACCCCGCCATCAAACCCAGCCTGCCCCCCGAACACCCCACCATCAAACCCAGCCTGCCCTCCGAATACCCCGCCATCAAACCCAGCCTGCCCTCCGAACACCCCACCATCAAACCCAGGCTGCCCTCCGAACACCCCACCATCAAACCCAGCCTGCCCCCCGAACACCCCGCCATGAAACCCAGCCTGCTCTCCGAACACCCCACCATCAAACCCAGCCTGCCCTCCGAACACCCCGCCAACAAACCCAGCCTGCCCTCCAAACACCCCGCCATGAAACCCAGCCTGCCCTCCGAACACTCCGCCATCAAACCCAGGCTGCCCTCCGAACACCCCGCCATCAAACCCTGCCTCTCCTCCGAACAACCCCACCATCAAACCCAGCCTGCCCTCCGAACACCCCGCCATCAAACCCAGCCTGCCCTCCGAACACCCCACCATCAAACCCAGCCTGCCCTCCGAACACCCCACCATCAAACCCAGCCTGCCCTCCGAATACCCCGCCATCAAACCCAGCCTACCCTACGAACACCCCGCCGTCAAACCCAGCCTGCCCTCCGAATATCCCGCCATAACACCCAGCCTGCCCTCCGAACACCCCGCCATCAAACCCAGCCTATCCTCCGAACACCCCACCATCAAACCAAGCCTGCCCTCCGAACACCCCGCCATCAAACCCAGACTGCCCTCCGAACACACCACCATCAAACGTAGCCTGCCCCCCGAACACCCCACCATCAAACCCAGCCTGCCCCCCGAACACCCCGCCATCAAACACAGCCTGCCCTCCGAACACACCACCATCAAACCCAGCCTGTCCTCAGAACACACCACCATCAAACCTAGCCTGCCCTCCGAACACCCCACCATCAAACCCTGCCTGCCCTCCGAACACCCCGCCATCAAATCCAGCCTGCCCTCCGAACTTCACGTCATCAAACCCAGCCTGCCCTCCGAACACCCCACCATCAAACCTAGCCTGCCCTGCGAACACCCCACCATCAGACTTAGCCTGCCCTTCGAACACCCCACCATCAAACCTAGCCTGCCCTCCGAACACCCCATCATCAAACCCAACCTGCCCTCCGAACACACCGCCATCAAACCCCGCCTGCCCTCCGAACACCCCGCCATCAAACCCAGCCTGCCCTCCGAACTTCACGTCATCAAACCCAGCCTGCCCTCCGAACACCCCACCATCAAACCTAGCCTGCCCTGCGAACACCCCACCATCAGACTTAGCCTGCCCTTCGAACACCCCACCATCAAACCTAGCCTGCCCCCCGAACACCCCATCATCAAACCCAGCCTGCCCTCCGAACACCCCGCCATCAAATCCAGCCTGCCCTCCGAACACCCCGCCATCAAACCCAGCCTGCCCTCCGAACTTCACGTCATCAAACCCAGCCTGCCCTCCGAACACCCCACCATCAAACCTAGCCTGCCCTGCGAACACCCCACCATCAGACTTAGCCTGCCCTTCGAACACCCCACCATCAAACCTAGCCTGCCCTCCGAACACCCCATCATCAAACCCAACCTGCCCTCCGAACACACCGCCATCAAACCCCGCCTGCCCTCCGAACACCCCACCATCAAACCTAGCTTTCCCTCCGAACACCCCACCATCAAACCCAGACTGCCCCCCGAACACCCCATCATCAAACCCAGCCTGCCCTCCGAACACCCCGCCATCAAACCCAGCCTAACCTCTGAACACCCCGCCGTCAAACCCAGCCTGCCCTCCGAACACCCCGCCGTCAAACCCAGCCTGCCCTCCGAACACCCCGCCATCACACCCAGCCTGCCCTCCGAACACACCACCATCAAACCCAGCCTAACCTCCGAACACCCCGCCGTCAAACCCAGCCTGCCCTCCGAACACCCCACCATCAAACCCAGCCTGCCCTCCGAACACCCCACCATCAAACCCAGCCTGCCCTCCGAACACCCCACCATCAAACCCAGCCTGCCCTCCGACACCCCGCCATCAAACCCAGCCTGCGCTCCGAACACACCACCATCAAACCCAGCCTGCCCTCCGAACACCCCACCATCAAACCCAGCCTGCGCTCCGAACACACCACCATCAAACCCAGCCTGCGCTCCGAACACACCACCATCAAACCTAGCCTGCCCCCCGAACACCCTACCATCAAACCCAGCCTGCCCTCCGACACCCCACCATCAAACCCAGCCTGCGCTCCGAACACACCACCATCAAACCTAGCCTGCCCCCCGAACACCCCACCATCAAACCCTGCCTCTCCTCCGAACAACCCCACCATCAAACCCAGCCTGCCCTCCGAACACCCCGCCATCAAACCCAGCCTGCCCTCCGAACACCCCGCCATCAAACCCAGCCTGCCCTCCGAACACCCCGCCATCAAACCCAGCCTGCCCTCCGAATATCCCGCCGTCAAACCCAGCCTACCCTACGAACACCCCGCCATCAAACCCAGCCTACCCTACGAACACCCCGCCGTCAAACCCAGCCTGCCCTCCGAATATCCCGCCATCACACCCAGCCTGCCCTCCGAACACCCCACAATCAAACCCAGCCTGCCCTCCGAACACCCCGTCCTCAAATCCAGCCTGCCCTCCGACACCCCGCCATCAAACCCAGCCTGCGCTCCGAACACACCACCATCAAACCTAGCCTCCCCCCCGAACACCCCACCATCAAACCCAGCCTGCCCTCCGAACACACCACCATCAAACGTAGCCTGCCCCCGAACACCCCACCATCAAACCCAGCCTGCCCCCCGAACACCCCGCCATCAAACACAGCCTGCCCTCCGAACACCCCACCATCAAACCCAGCCTGCCCTCCGAACACCCCACCATCAAACCCAGCCTGCCCTCCGAACAACCCCACCATGAAACCCACCCTGCCCTCCGAACACCCCGCCATCAAACCCTGCCTCTCCTCCGAACAACCCCACCATCAAACCCAGCCTGCCCTCCGAACACCCCGCCATCAAACCCAGCCTGCCCTCCGAACAACCCCACCATGAAACCCACCCTGCCCTCCGAACACCCCGCCATCAAACCCTGCCTCTCCTCCGAACACCCCGCCATCAAACCCTGCCTCTCCTCCGAACAACCCCACCATCAAACCCAGCCTGCCCTCCGAACACCCCGCCATCAAACCCAGCCTGCTCTCCGAACACCCCGTCATCAAACCCAGCCTGCCCTCCGAACACCCCTCCATCAAACCCAGCCTGCCCTCCGAACACCCCACCATCAAACCCAGACTGCCCCCCGAACACCCCACCATCACACCCAGCCTGCCCCCCGAACACCCCGCCCTCAAACCCAGCCTGCCCTCCGAACACCCCACCATCAAACCCAGCCTGCCCTCCGAAATCCCCACCATCAAACCCAGCCTGCCCTCCGATCAACCCGTCATCAAACCCAGCCTGCCCTCCGAACACCCCACCATCAAACCCAGCCTACCCTCCGAACATCCCATCATAAAACCCAGCCTGCCCTTCGAACACCCCGTCATCAAACCCAGCCTGCCGTCCGAACATGCCACCATCAAGCCCAGCCTGCCCTCCGAACACCCCACCGTCAAACCCAGCCTGCCCTCCGAACACCCCGACATCAAACCCTCCCTGCCCATCGAACACCCCGCCATCAAACCCATCCTGCCCTCCGAACAACCCGCCATCAAACCCAGCCTGCCCTCCGAACACCCCGCCATCAAACCCACCCTGCCCTCCGAACACACCACCATCATCAAACCCAGCCTGCCCTCCGAACACCCCGACATCAAACCCTCCCTGCCCTCCGAACACCCCATCATCAAACCCAGCCTGCCCTCCGAACATCCCATCTTCAAACCCAGCCTGCCCTCCGAACACCCCATCATCAAACCCAGCCTGCCCTCCGAACACCCCATCATCAAACCCAGCCTGCCCTCCGAACATCCCATCATCAAACCCAGCCTGCCCTTGAACACCCCACCATCACACCCAGCCTGCCCCCCGAACACCCCGCCATCAAACCCTCCCTGCCCTCCGAACACCCCATCATCAAACCCAGCCTGCCCTCCGAACACCCCATCATCAAACCCAGCCTGCCCTCCGAACACCCCGCCATCAAACCCAGCCTGCCCCCCGAACACCCCGCCATCAAACCCAGCCTGCCCTCCGAACACCCCGCCATCAAACCCAGCCTGCCCTCCGAACACCCCGCCATCAAACCCAGCCTGCCCTCCGAACACCCCGTCATCAAACCCAGCCTGCCCTCCGAACACCCCGTCATCAAACCCAGCCTGCCCTCCGAACACCCCACCATAAAACCCAGCCTGCCCTCCGAACACCCCACCATCAAACCCAGCCTGCCCTCCGAACACCCCGCCATCAAACCCAGCCTGCCCCCCGAACACCCCACCATCAAACCCAGCCTGCCCTCCGAATACCCCGCCATCAAACCCAGCCTGCCCTCCGAACACCCCGCCATCAAACCCAGCCTGCCCTCCGAACACCCCGCCATCAAACCCAGCCTGCCCCCCGAACACCCCGCCATCAAACCCAGCCTGCCCTCCGAATACCCCGCCATCAAACCCAGCCTGCCCTCCGAACACCCCACCATCAAACCCAGCCTGCCCTCCGAACACCCCTCCATCAAACCCAGCCTGCCCTCCGAACAACCCCACCATGAACCCCACCCTGCCCTCCGAACACCCCGCCATCAAACCCTGCCTCTCCTCCGAACAGCCCCACCATCAAACCCAGCCTGCCCTCCGAACACCCCGCCATCAAACCCAGCCTGCCCTCCGAACACCCCGCCATCAAACCCACCCTGCCCTCCGAACAACCCCACCATGAACCCCACCCTGCCCTCCGAACACCCCGCCATCAAACCCTGCCTCTCCTCCGAACAACCCCACCATCAAACCCAGCCTGCCCTCCGAACAACCCCACCATGAAACCCACCCTGCCCTCCGAACACCCCGCCATCAAACCCTGCCTCTCCTCCGAACAACCCCACCATCAAACCCAGCCTGCCCTCCGAACACCCCGCCATCAAACCCAGCCTGCCCTCCGAACACCCCGCCATCAAACCCAGCCTGCCCTCCGAACACCCCGCCATCAAACCCACCCTGCCCTCCGAACTTCCCGTCATCAAACCCAGCCTGCCCTCCGAACTTCCCGTCATCAAACCGAGCCTGCCCTCCGAACACCCCGCCATCAAACCGAGACTGCCCCTCCGAACACCCCACCATCAAACCCAGCCTGCCCCCCGAACACCCCGCCATGAAACCCAGCCTGCCCTCCGAACACCCCACCATCAAACCCAGCCTGTCCTCCGAACACCCCGCCAACAAACCCAGCCTGCCCTCCAAACACCCTGCCATGAAACCCAGCCTGCCCTCCGAACACTCCGCCATCAAACCCAGGCTGCCCTCCGAACACCCCGCCATCAAACCCTGCCTCTCCTCCGAACAACCCCACCATCAAACCCAGCCTGCCCTCCGAACACCCCGCCATCAAACCCAGCCTGCCCTCCGAACACCCCACCATCAAACCCAGCCTGCCCTCCGAACACCCCACCATCAAACCCAGCCTGCCCTCCGAATACCCCGCCATCAAACCCAGCCTGCGCTCCGAACACCCCACCATCAAACCCAGCCTGCCCTCCGAACACCCCACCATCAAACCCAGCCTACCCTACGAACACCCCGCCGTCAAACCCAGCCTGCCCTCCGAATATCCCGCCATAACACCCAGCCTGCCCTCCGAACACCCCACCATCAAACCCAGCCTGCCCTCCGAACACCCCGTCCTCAAACCCAGCCTGCCCTCCGAACACACCACCATCAAACCCAGCCTGCGCTCCGAACACACCACCATCAAACATAGCCTGCCCCCCGAACACACCACCATCGAACCAAGCCTGCCCTCCGAACACACCACCATCAAACCAAGCCTGCCCTCCGAACACCCCGCCATCAAACCCAGACTGCCCTCCGAACACACCACCATCAAACGTAGCCTGCCCCCCGAACACCCCACCATCAAACCCAGCCTGCCCCCCGAACACCCCGCCATCAAACACAGCCTGCCCTCCGAACACACCACCATCAAACCCAGCCTGTCAACAGAACACACCACCATCAAACCTAGCCTGCCCTCCGAACACCCCACCATCAAACCTAGCCTGCCCTCCGAACACCCCGTCATCAAACCCAGCCTGCCCTCCGAACACCCCACCATCAAACCCTGCCTCTCCTCCGAACAACCCCACCATCAAACCCAGCCTGCCCTCCGAACACCCCGCCATCAAACCCAGCCTGCCCTCCGAACACCCCACCATCAAACCCAGCCTGCCCCCCCGAACGCCACGTCATCAAACCCAGCCTGCCCTCCGAACACCCCGCCATCAAACCAAGCCTTCCCTGCGAACACCCCACCATCAAACCCAGCCTGCCCCCCCGAACGCCACGTCATCAAACCCAGCCTGCTCTCCGAACACCCCGTCATCAAACCCAGCCTGCCCTCCGAACACCCCGTCATCAAACCCAGCCTGCCCTCCGAACACCCCACCATCAAACCCAGACTGCCCCCCGAACACCCCACCATCACACCCAGCCTGCCCTCCGAACACCCCGTCATCAAACCCAGCCTGCCCTCCGAAATCCCCACCATCAAACCCAGCCTGCCCTCCGATCAACCCATCATCAAGCCCAGCCTACCCTCCGAACATCCCATCATCAGACCCAGCCTGCCCTTCGAACACCCCGTCATCAAACCCAGCCTGCCGTCCGAACATGCCACCATCAAACCCAGCCTGCCCTCCGAACACCCCACCGTCAAACCCAGCCTGCCCTCCGAACACCCCACCATCAAACCTAGCCTGCCCTCCGAACACCCCACCATCAAACCTAGCCTTCCCTCCGAACACCCCACCGTCAAACCCAGCCTGCCCTCCGAACAACCCACCATCAAACCCAGCCTGCCCTCCGAACACCCCGCCATCAAACCCAGCCTGCCCTCCGAACACCCCGACATCAAACCCTCCCTGCCCATCGAACACCCCGCCATCAACCCCATCCTGCCCTCCGAACAACCCGCCATCAAACCCAGCCTGCCCTCCGAACACCCCGCCATCAAACCCACCCTGCCCTCCGAACACCCCATCATCAAACCCAGCCTGCCCTCCGAACACCCCGACATCAAACCCTCCCTGCCCTCCGAACACCCCATCATCAAACCCAGCCTGCCCTCCGAACACCCCGACATCAAACCCTCCCTGCCCTCCGAACACCCCGACATCAAACTCAGCCTGCCCTCCGAACACCCCGCCATCAAACCCAGCCTGCCCTCCGAACACCCCGCCATCAAACCCAGCCTGCCCCCCGAACACCCCACCATCAAACCCAGCCTGCCCTCCGAATACCCCGCCATCAAACCCAGCCTGCCCTCCGAACACCCCACCATCAAACCCAGCCTGCCCTCCGAACACCCCGCCATCAAACCCAGTCTGCCCCCCGAACACCCCACCATCAAACCCAGCCTGCCCTCCGAATACCCCGCCATCAAACCCAGCCTGCCCTCCGAACACCCCACCATCAAACCCAGCCTGCCCTCCGAACACCCCGACATCAAACCCTCCCTGCCCATCGAACACCCCGCCATCAACCCCATCCTGCCCTCCGAACAACCCGCCATCAAACCCAGCCTGCCCTCCGAACACCCCGCCATCAAACCCACCCTGCCCTCCGAACACCCCATCATCAAACCCAGCCTGCCCTCCGAACACCCCGACATCAAACCCTCCCTGCCCTCCGAACACCCCATCATCAAACCCAGCCTGCCCTCCGAACACCCCGACATCAAACCCTCCCTGCCCTCCGAACACCCCGACATCAAACTCAGCCTGCCCTCCGAACACCCCGCCATCAAACCCAGCCTGCCCTCCGAACACCCCGCCATCAAACCCAGCCTGCCCCCCGAACACCCCACCATCAAACCCAGCCTGCCCTCCGAATACCCCGCCATCAAACCCAGCCTGCCCTCCGAACACCCCACCATCAAACCCAGCCTGCCCTCCGAACACCCCGCCATCAAACCCAGTCTGCCCCCCGAACACCCCACCATCAAACCCAGCCTGCCCTCCGAATACCCCGCCATCAAACCCAGCCTGCCCTCTGAACTTCCCGCCATCAAACCCAGCCTGCCCCCCCGAACACCCCGCCATCAAACCCAGCCTGCCCTCCGAACACCCCGCCATCAAACCCAGCCTGCCCTCCGAACACCCCGCCATGAAACCCAGCCTGCCCTCCGAACATCCTGTCATCAAAACAAAAGGAACATTTTGAGCGGGAAAGTTACCAGAGAGCAGAGAAATATTCACACATACTCCTCCCAAGTTTAATGCCCTCCCTCTCCTGCCAGTCCATTGTCCCTCATAAACTCCATTGCCTTCTCAGGCATGACAAAATAATATTCCCGATTCTGAAATTCACTCAGAGGCGGGCCGGGTACAGCAACCCTAACTTCACCCCCTTCTTGAAGAGAGCAGCCTTGACCTGATCAATCCCGGCCCTCCTCTTCACCTGCTCTGTGCCGAGGTTTTGGTACACCTGCAGCTCGATCCCCTCCCAGGTGCACTTTCTTGTCTACCTCGCCCACCAAAGAATTTTCTCTTTACCCACAAAGCGGTGCAACTGCACCACCATCGCCCTGGCGGCTTGCCCGTTTGTGGCCTCTTCATCAGCGCCCTCTGCGCTCGGTCAACCTTCAGGGATGTTCAAAGGCCCCTCCCCCATTAACTGCTCCAACATTTTGTCCACATACGTGCCAGCCTCCGCACCTTCCATGCCTTCGGGCATCCCCACAATCCTCACATTTTGCCTTCTGGAGTGGTTCTCCAGATCCTTCATCTTCTCCTTAAACCTTTTCTGGGTCTCCCGCATCACCCCCACCTCGGCCACCAATGAGGCCAACTGCTCCTCATGTTCCCCCAGCGCCCCCTCCACCTTCTGGATTGTCCAGCCCTGGGACTCCAGCCTCTGCTCCACTCTCTTGATCCCTGCTTTAATCGGCTCCACCGCTTTGGTCAGGAGCATTCAGAAACTCCACTGACGACTCCGTTGACCACTGGGCGGGCAGCCGTCCCTATGCCTTTTGCCATCTTAACGTATGGCTCTCCTGTTCCAGCAGCTCTTTTCTTCTCGTCCCACTCCTAGTTTATGGATCCATCCACCAGCCACACCGGAGGAGTTACACCTTCTCCAGGTACTCCTACACCTTTTTCCTGGCAAAATCTTCCCTCTTCAGGCGGGGAAAGGACTGAAAGATACAGCCTTGAGTGGGAGCCACCATAGGTGCGACTGTTCATTCCATGGCCGCCACCAAACGACCCATCCTCCCAGGATGCTGAAGGATCAAAGCCACTGGTTCAATTCCTAACAAGGATCTTCTGGCAGTAATATTCATTCAGTGCTTCCAGGCTGAAGGATTCCCTCTGGGGAGGCACCTTAGCTTTTATTAACCTGCGCCTTCACTCAAAGAATCTGCCTCAGGCCTGTTTAATTCTTACTTGTTTCCAATTCCACAGAATGACCTCACTGAGATAAGAACTGAGAGTTCCCCACAGAAGATTTAAAAAAGGGTTATTAAATAATTGACTCTGTCTGCAGCTAGTGGCTGGATTGAATTTCCCTGCAGTTCAAACTGGCTATGGAGTGAGAAAGGTCTTTACTTTGGATTTTTAGGAAGAACCATTAGATGAGAGGGAGAGATTAGGGCTGTGGACCTCCAGTTTCTGACTAAAACAAAAGAAAGAGGAAGGAACATTCCAGAGAAAACCCCGACCGATAGGCAGCAGCCTTTGATAAGGTCCTGCAATTCAAAACAGTCCATTGGCCAGCAGCCAAGTCCATCACGATGTCTTTTAAATCTGCTGATCCAAAATATAAACAGCTCTTTGCAACCGGCCTTGCCTGAGGTCACAAGTCAATCCTCAGTTTACCAGCCACTCAAATTAAAGGTAAAGTTCAACTTAAAGGCAGAGATCCCATTAATTATCCATGTACAAAAATTGTCATAGCCAAATAACATAAATTTAAAAAACAAGATTCAGACAGGGATTAACATGAGGATCCTTCCAAAATATATCGGCCATTCCTTCACTATCGCTGGGTCAAACTCCTGGAAGTCTGTCCCGAACAGCACAGTGGGTGTACCTACACCACAGGGACTGCAGCGATTACGGGAGTTAGCTCACCACCTCCTCAAGGGGAAATTAGGGATGGATAATAAATTCTGGGCCCGACCAGCAAGGCCCACATCCCACAAAAGAGCAAAAGAGAAAAATGTGGAAATGTCACACAATAAAATAATTTGTGAGGTGGTGACTGACTTTGTGGAGTGGAGTGTGCATGAGCTCAGAGGGTGCAAAATCACTGATGATTCTTTCGCTTCCCTCTTTCCTGCAGCCAGAATCTCAACAGCACGATTAATGTTTTCACCTCCATGTGGCTCATTCCAATCACCTTCCTCACCATTGGCTATGGTGACATGGTTCCTTTCACCACATGCGGGAGGGTTATCTGCCTGATAACAGGAGTGACGGTAAGGCACCATTGCTTGACTTGACATATGAGAAGCCTTGGCCAGTGCTGGAGAAACCATGGTGCCCCACGTTCAATGGAGAAGGCGGCACAGAATCCGTGAGCAAAGATCTTGCAGTCTCCATGGAGTGGGGTGCCCCTCTCAAAAGAAAAAATGAGTAGGAGGAGGCCATTCAGCCCCGCCAACCCGCTCCCCAATTCATTAAGACCATGGTGCTCCGATTGTGATCTTTACTCCATAGTCCTGTCTCTCCCTTCATAACTGCCCGACTCCCTCGTCAATCAGAACACTAAATTGGCCTTGAACATATTCAATGAGCCACAGCCCCCACTGTTTTCTTGGCGTGGGGGGAAAATTCCACAGAGTAACTCACCTCTGGGAGACGAAATTCCTCATCTCCGTCTTCAACGGAAGACCCTCTTATTCTCAAACTGTGTCCCCCCCCCTAGTTCTAGATAACCTCGCACCCCCCCGCCCCCCTAGAGGGAGAAACATTCACCCTGTCAAACCCACAAGCCCGCCCCCCCCGCCTCAGAATCTTATCTGTTTCTATAATATCATCTCTCATTCTTCCAAACTCCAATGGGCACCAACCCAACCTGCCCAAACTTTCCTCATCCCACGAATTGGCCCAATGAACCTTTCCTGAACTGCCTCCAATTCCAGTACCTCCCTCCCTAAGTGAGGAGACCAGGGGCGGGATTCTCCAAAAACTGGCGCGATGTCCGGGACCCGGCGCCAAAAATGGCACGGATCACTCCGGCGTCGTGCCCCCCCAAACAACGGAAATTCTCCGGCCTCGAATGGGCTAGCAGCGGCTAGCTAGCACCTGACGTGGACGGTGACGCCGTGCGGCGTCATTGATGCCGCACGGCGTGACGGCTCAAAAGATGCGGCCCCACCCCAGAGGCCCGACAGGATGGCCGCCCGCCGCGCAGCCCCGAGGTTCCAGGACCGCAACATCGAATCGCTCCTGGATGCAGTAGAGGAAAAGATGGAGTCCCTGTACCCCGGACACGGCCGCAGGGTCGCCCCACGCCTCAGCCGGCGTCTGTGGAGGGAGGTGGCAGAGGCCGTCAGCGCTGTGGCTCTGACACCACGGACAGGCGCCCAGTGCCACAAGAAGGTGAACGACCTCGTCAGGGCAGCCAGGGTGAGTCCCCCCCTCCCCGCCCGATGTGCGGCACCCCCCCAGGTGAAACCAACCCTACCCCTAACCTCTGCACTATACGCGCAACCGATGGCGTGCATTCATATACCTGTCTAACACTGTTGCCCATTACCCCTGCCACCCACACGCCCCCCACAGGAAAAGCGCGCACACAACAATAGGGAGCATGTGAGGACAGGAGGGGGCCCAGCTGATGAGAGGCTACTCACCGTACATGAGGAAAGGGCCCTGGAACTGGCTGGCGGAACTGAGGACCGGGAGGTTGCCGATGCCGAGGTCGGGGGCCCACCAGCAAGTGAGCCACCAACAGCCCGTCCCCATATCCCCTCTCCCCCATATCCCCCATATCCCCATATCCCCCCTCCCCCATATCCCCCCTCCCCACATCCCCCCTCCCCCATATCCCCCTCCCCCATATCCCCCACATCCCCGTCCCCCATATCCCCCATATTCCCCTTCCCCCATATCCCCCTTCCCCATACCCCCCACCCCATATCCCACATATCCCCCCTCCCCATGCTCCCCACATCCCCCTTCCCCCATATCCCCCTTCCCCCATATCCCCCATATCCCCTTCCCCCATATACCCCCTCCCCATATTCCCCCTCCCCATATCCACCATACCCACATCCCCCTTCCCCCATATCCCCATATCTCCCACATCCCCCTTCCCCCATATCCCCCTCATCCCCCTTCCCCCATATCCCCCACATCCCCCTTCCCCCATATCCCCCTTCCCCCATAATCCCCCTTCCCCCACATACCCCCTCCCCCATATTCCCCCTCCCCATATCCACCATATCTCCCACATCCCGCTTCCCCCATATCCCCCACATCCCCCTTCCCTCATATCCCCCACATCCCCCTTCCCCCATATCCCCCATATCCCTCTTCCCCCATATCCCCATATCTATCCTCCCCATATCCCCCATCCCCCATATCCCCACATCCCCTTCCCCCATATCCCCCACATCGCACTTCCCCCATATCCCCCTTCCCCCATATCCCTATATCCCGCCTCCCCCATATCCCCCTTATCCCCCATATCCCCCATATCTCCCTTCCCCCATATACCCCCTCCCCCATATTCCCCCTCCCCCATATCCACCATATCTCCCACATCACCTTCCCCCATATCCCCCACATCCCCCTTCCCCCACATCCCCTTCCCCCATATCCCCATATCCCCCTTCCCCCATATCCCCCATATCCCTCCTCCCCATATCCCCCATATCCCCCCTCCCCCATATCCCCCCCATAACCCCACATCCCCTTCCCCCATATCCCCATGCCCCCCACCCCCATATCCCCCATATCCCCCTCACCATATCCATCATATCCCCCCTCCCCATATCCCCCTTCCCCATATCCCGCCTCCCCCATATCCCCATGTCCCCCTTCCCCCATATCCCCCTCCCCCATATCCCCTATATCCTCCCTCCCCCATATCACCTGATCACCGCCTGCGTGTCTAACCATGCATACTTCATTGTTTATCGCAGGAGCAAACGTCGAGGTACCCATCCCCGCAGATGCCGACCGCCGCAGGATGCCCCAGGGCGACCACGGGATACGGAGAGACCCGGACCCTCTGGCACGCGACGCCCGCAGGATGCCCCAGGGCGACCACGGGAGACGGAGAGATCTGGAGCAATAGGGAGACGATGCCCCTGTCTCGTGCGGTTGCGGCGACGCAGGCGTGTGCCACCCAGCGACGAGAGGGGCAGCCACAGGCCCCCGTCGCAGACGAGCCACGAAACCACTACCCAGGACATCCCTACCCAGGACATCCCTACCCAGGACACCCCTACCCACGACACCCCTACCCATGACACCCCTACCCACGACATCACTACCCAGGACACTCCTACCCAGGACACCACTACCCAAGACACCACTACCCAGGACACCCCAATCCAGGAGACCTCTACCCAGGAAACCGAAATAAAGGACAGTGACACAGAGTGGATGGGTGGAGACGAACCGCCACCCCAAAGTACCATGGACTCAGAGTGGGACGAAGAGCACGACACAACGCCACTGCTGTCACCAACACCCTCCACCATCGCAGAAACACTCACCTCGGTTGGGCACTTTAGTGATGAGGCGTCTGGTACACTCACTGATTGCACAACACAGCCGTCCCGGTACAGCAGGTGGAGGTAGGAGCAGCAGAGGGGCCGGGAGGTCAGAGGGCATCCTGGTGCAAGCGAACATCTGCCGCCCAGATGGATCCCGGGTTCCTGGAGTTACCACACCCACCCATAGCCCCGAAGCAACCACCGACCCGGAGACGAGCGAAGAGGGTGACGGCCGGCTTGCAGCGGCTGCAGTCGCAGGTGTCCACACGCGTCCAGGAGCTGGCAGTGGTGCTGGTCATGCGTACCACCCAGGCCAACACCGCACGGGTGGCGTCCGCGGTGGAGGCAATGGGTGCGACGGTGTCAGACATGGGGAGCAGTATGCGAGGCCTGGGGCTTTCCATTCAGGCAGCGTCTGTGGCCCAGGACATGGCTGCCCTCTCACAGGAGGCCATGAGCCAGCGCCAGCGGCAGATGGCAGAGGCGCTCAACGCCATGGCCCTGCCTCAGCAGGCCATCACTGAGGGCATCGGCGCCATTGCCCATGTGCCAGCCGGCATCGCACAGTCACAGACAGGGATGGCCAACTCCCTGAGCTCCATGGCTGCAAACCTGCAGACCCTTGTCGATACCAGCATGGGCCTCCAGGACTGGCAGCGCCAGGTGTCGGAGGGGCGTTGGATGGCCGGTCCGTTCGCACCCCCGACTCATGTAGAGGCCTAGGGGCCAATGGGCACCCTGAGGGAGGAGGAGTTTCTGGCACCTGTCCCTGGTCCCCCTGTAGGAACACTGCAGCACCTCGGACTCCCCCCTTCCGTTCAAGGTGCATCGGGTGGGCAACAGGCAGGACAGGCTGGCAGCTCGCCATCCCAGTCGCCCGGGCCGCAGCCTGGCCCATCTAGGCCAGGACCCCCCAGGAAACAGCCGCCAAAGGGATCCCGAGTCAGAGGGCAGGAATCGCAGGGGTCCACCTCCAGTTCTGCTGTACCGTCTGGGGAACCACGTAGACGTAGTCAAAGGGCCCGTAAGGCCAAACAATTAGTCACTGAGTAAGTTGGCACGGGTGCAGGGCACAGATGAGTTTTAGGGGCTAGGGCACGTGTATGCACTGTTTGTTATTAAAATCATTTTAACACCTACCGAAGCTGCCTTTGTGCTCTGTCCGAAGCGTGCGGGGGGTGTCATGTACGTTGAGCGCAAGTGTGTGTGTGAGGGGTGGTCTTACCTCAGCCCCAGGTGAGTCTGCCCCCTTCCCCCTGGGCCGCCATCAACATCCCCCGGGCAGAGGACGGGACCGTGCGCTGCAGTGTCACAGCCGCATACAGGGATGGTCCGGGTGGATGGTGGTACTGTGGCCATTGGTCAGACATAGTCCAACGATGTGGAGCCAGGAGCTCATCGCAGGGCGGGTTGTCATCATCCTCCATGGCCTGCAATAGACACGCGTCCACCGGCAACTGTGTGAGCCCGGCCGTTGTGCCACAGGTGGATCGGCAATGGGGGGGTGGTGTGCATGCGGGTGGTGTGGGTGGATTTGGGGAGGGGGGTGAGGGTGCTGGGTGGGTGGATGGGTGGGGGGTGTGGGTGGTCGGCTGTTGCCATGGTGTGCGGTCTGTGGCCATACTACCCGATTACCACGCCCATCTAGTCAGTGAAGCGGGCGGCTATCAGCCTGTCCCGTGCCCGCTGGGCCAGCCGGTAACGGTGGACAGCCACCCGCCTGTGGCTACCCCATCTGCCCTGACCATTGCCCCCACCCCCCTCATCTGGGGAGGACTGCGCCTCTCCCTGCTGCTCCTCCACTCCGCCCTCCTCTGCCTGCGGCACATCGCCCCTCTGCTGGGCTATGTTGTGCAGGACGCAGCACACCACAATGATGCGGCCGACCCTATCTGACCGATACTGGAGGGCGACCCCAGAGAGGTCCAGGCACCTGAAATGCATCTTCAGCACGTCAAAGCACCTCTCTATCACTCCCCTTGTCGCTACATGGGCATCATTGTAGCGGTTCTCCGCCTCATTGCGTGGCCTCCGTATAGGCGTCATCAGCCACGATCGCAATGGTTAGCCCCTGTCGCCCAGCAACCAGCCCCTCTGCCGGGGATGGCGTCCCTCGTACATGCCGGTGATGTATGACCGTGACAACACATATGAGTCGTGTACACTGCCCGGGTACCGGGCGCAGACGTGCAGGATCATCATGCAGTGGTCGCAGACCACCTGTGTGTTCATCGAAAAGGTCCCCTTCCTATTGGTGAACACGGCCCTGTTATCTGCAGGTGGCCGCACGGCGACGTGCATCCCATCAATTGCGCCCTGGACCATGGGGAACCCGGCCACGGCAGAGAAGCCCACGGCCCGGGCATCTTGGCTGGCCCGGTCCACGGGGAAGCGGATGTAGCGGTGCGCCATGGCATATAGGGCGTCTGTCACTGCCCGGATGCACCGATGCACCGATGTCTGCGGTATGCCGGACAGGTCCCCACTCGGTGCCTGGAATGACCCTGTTGCATAAAGGTTCAGGGCCACCGTAACCTTGACGGACACGGGGAGAGGGTGTCCCCCGCCAGTGCCACGCGGTGACAGGTGTGCCAGCAGGTGGCAGATGTGTGCCACGGTTTCCCGGCTCATCCGGAGTCTCCTCCTGCATTCTCGGTCCGTGAGGTCCTGGTATGACTGCCGGGTCCGGTACACACGGGGCGCCCTCGGGTGCCTCCGTTGCCGTGGGGCCACGACGTCCTCCTCCCCCTCCTCGTCCTGTCGGTCAGGTGTCCCTCCAGCCTGGGCGGCTGCCGCCTGCCCCTCTGCAGCAGCCTGCGCCGCTTCTCTGGCACGCTCCTCCAGGGCAATATGGACATTAGCGGCTGCCGCCACGGCGGCCAACATCGCTGACTGATCGGAAAACATGACGGCCTGGGGGGGGGGGGAACGACGGCATGTCATCATTGCCCATACCCCCTCCTCCCCCCAGCCAGGTGGCATGGACCGCATGGGTCCGACCGTTGGAGGCTGGCACCTGGCCAGATGGACCAATTCACTTGCCCCCCCCACCCCCCCCACGTCCCTCCCTGGCATGGACCCCATCCTCCTCCCCGGCACGGACCCCATCCCCCTCCCCGGCACGGACCCCCCCCCATCCCCCTCCCCGGCACGGACCCCATCCCCCTCCCCGGCACGGACCCCATCCCCCTCCCCGGCACGGACCCCATCCTCCTCCCCGGCACGGACCCCATCCTCCTCCCCGGCACGGACCCCATGCTCCTCCCCAGCACGGACCCCATCCTCTTCCCCGGCACGGACCCCATGCTCCTCCCCAGCACGGACCCCATCCTCTTCCCCGGCACGGACCCCATCCCCCTCCCCGGCACGGACCCCATCCTCCTCCTCGGCACTCACCCCCCCTCCCGGCACTCCCCCGGAGCCCAGCCCACTCTAACCACCCCCCCCCCCCCCGCCGCACACACACACACAAAACCCTACACACACCTCTCCCCCACACATTCAGACTGCGGCCACGCCATCGCCTCTCCAGCGGCCAACCCCCCAGGCCGTCACCCACCTCCACGCTGGTCGGCGTCAACCTTGAGCACTGGTTGACGCCGATTGAAAGGTGGTCTGATTTACGCCGACGTGACCTGTCATCACATCGGCGGGACTTCGGCCCATCCGGACGGGAGAATATTGGCAGCCCCAAAATCCATTGCCTTGCGCCCACCCGTGCCATTCTCCGAGGTGTGCGGCGCCATTGACGCCCAGCCGACTTTTCTCCCTTCGGAGACTTCGGCGGGCGGCAGGGGTGGAATTCATGGCGGCCAACGGCCATTCTCCGACCCGCTGGGGGGTCGGAGAATCTCGCCCATGGAGACCAGAACTGTGTGCAGTGCTCCAGGTGTGGTCTAACCAAGGGATATGGAGACCAGAACTGCGCACAGCGCTCCAGGTGTTGCCCTGTATGGTTGTAGTGAGACATCCTGACTCTTATACTCCATTCCCCCCTCTACGATAAAAGGTTAGGGATAACACAACCTTCCATTTGCCTTCCCCTAATCGCTTGCCGTTGCTGCAGCTGACTTTTTGTGATTTGTGTACAAGAACTCCTCGATCATACGTTCATCAGATCAAAGGAGCAAAATTAGGACATTTGGCCCATCGCGTCTGCTCCACCATTCGATCATGGCTGATCTCATCCTGGCCTTAACTCCACCGTTTGGCCTGTTCTCCATAACCCTTTAACCCATTACCAATTAAAAATCTGTCCAACTCCTCCTTCAATCTATTCACTCTGTACTGCAGCATTCTGCAGTATCTCTCGATTTTAATAATATTCTGGTTTTCTATTCCTCCAGCTAAACCTTGCATTTTCCCTCTATCAAATTTTGCCCACTCACTGAACCTATCTGTACCCCTTCGCAGACTGTTCGAATTCTCCTCACAACTCGCTTTCCTATCTATCTTTGCAGCATCAGCAAATTTGGCTACAAAATATTTGGTCCCTCCAACCAAGTCATCAGCATAAATTGTAAAGAACTCAGGTCCCAGAACTGGTGCCCGCGGCACTCCCAGAGTGGAAAACTTGAAAATGAACTAGTTGACCCAACTCTCTTTTTCCTATTGATTAGCCAATCCTCAATTAGTGCTAACATATCACCTCCCACACCATGAGTTCTTGGGCTGGATTTTGCGGTTCACCAGCCGTGTGTTTCTCAGGGGCGTGACGAATGTGATATAAAATAGTTGCTTTAGAGATACTAGTTAATGTAATGTAGAAATAAGCCACTTTGATTCTGGCAGTTAGGGACAAAGGGGTTTGAGACCGCATGGAAAAAGCAGGAAGAGGTGTGTCTATGAGAGTGATGCTGCATTGATAGGGGCCAGAGAAAGGGATTGGAAGTGAGCCAATCAGAATAGATCGAACAGGTCAGGAGGGACATAGGCTGACCTATGTCCGTCGAGTATGTGAAACTTGATACCATTTGAATTGATTTTGCAGAGATCCCTTTGTCTTTTAGTTCAGTCGTTTTCTGGGGTGTAAGAGGCTGGATGTCTCTTACGTTTCTGTAAGATGATTTAAGCTTGCAAGCTAAATAAATAACTTCTTTTTACGTGCGAATCCATCTCAACTTTTATTGAGGCCAGACTGACAGAGAAAGAAATTTGGGGATCTACATTTGGTGCCGAAACCCGGGATTTCTCAGGGCGATCCTGATCCAACTGCGAAATCAGAATTAGACTGATTATGAACAGGAGGATGGGGAACAAAGGGCCCTCAATGTAGAACTGGAAAACGACCAGCATTGATTGTTCCCCTCTTCTTATCGTCTGATTAGTCTGGTCACTCGCGGTTGGCACAGAAAGACCGCCTCGACGAAATCACAGGTCAGTCTGGGGATAAGCATTTTAATTGATGGGATTTCATAGAGTTAATTCGGCTGGGGCAGGCTGTATTGTTGATGTAACATTTAAGATAAATGGTTCAACTTTATTTGTGAGTTAATTCGGCTGGGGCAGGCTGTATTGTTGATGTAACATTTAAGATAAATGGTTCAACTTTATTTGTGAGTTAATTCGGCTGGGGTAGGCTGTACTGTTGATGTAACATTTAAAATATAAATGGTTCAACTGTATTTGTGAGTTCATTCGGTTGGGTTACGTTATGAGAGGTAGATGTAACATTTGAAATTGAAAAAATAGTTCACCTCTATATGTCTGTGTGTTAAAAATATAGTTGATTAAGCTAAAAAAATTTCTTTGGACTGTAGTGGCGGAAAAACGCAGTTCCAAGGACTAGTTGAGATTATGGGAAATTCCTTGGATAGCACAAATGATCCAGGCATGCCACTGCAAATATTATGTGATAAGTATCCGGACAAAGCGAGGGACTTTAGAAAATTGTCAGCACAGTTAAGAACTAAAATGGGAGATGAATGGCCACTAGGGGGAACCAAAGACCTAGAAATGGTTAAGAAAATCCAGGGACAGATATGGAAAAAAAATCAAGGTATGAAAACTAAAGAATTAATTGGATTATGGAGGCAATATTGTCAAGAGGAAAAAGATAAGATTATGTTGTCCAGCTGGCAGAATAACGCCCTTAAAATGGGGATTTCAATTAGTGAACAGGGTAACCTAAAAACGTTACAGATCTTGAAAAAGGAATGTGCATTTAAAAAAAGAGCAAATAGAGACAGGAAGGACCCGGGTCACACAAGAGGTGAACTACGTAGTTCAATGGCTGGCCTTGAATTGTCAGAAGAAGAAAAATTCAATAATTTGGAAAAGTCAGTAAAAGTTCCGTCTGCACCCATAGTATGGTCTGCGCTCATTTCAGAACCACCAGAGTACAATAATATATACCCAGCCATTGCTCCCCAGATTTCAAATATGCCAGAAACTCAAGCCCTTTTGGGTGATAGTGTGGGTCCTGATTTACCAACTTCACAACCGAAAGAGCAAAAGGAACTTTGTCCCACAAGCCCAGTTAGCTCTAGGACAAGATCTCGGACAGCGAGAGAGGGGCTTGAAGCTCACCAGAAACAATTAAGCATATCACCTAAGTCTCCCCAAACTAAGGAGAAATCACAAGAGTTGGGAACAAAGAAAGCTGAAACAACTTCGGTTGAAGAGAAAGAACTTCCCCTAGTGACAGGGAGAGACGTTCAAGTCTTGGAACAACCAGGGGAAATAGCTAGAGTGCCCCCTGGTGACATTCGGAGACAGTTACCGATTAGGAAGATGCGAAACCCCGATCCAGGGACTGCGGCAGTGAACCCCACAATAGACGTTTACTTCCCATGGACACCCAGTGAGATGATGGCTATTATGACTACAATCCCAGATAGGAAAAAATCTCCTGCTGCCTTTGTGGATTCATTGAGAACTACTATCTCAATTTATCAAGCTGATTCAAGGGACCTGTGGGCCCTAGTCCATCAGATTTTAACCCCAGCAGAGTACCGCAATTATCTTAACCACCTGAATTATGCTAGTCATGCCGCACTCCAGCAGGCCTATGCGTTAGACGACGATAGAAGGACACAGATCTTAAATGCGTTGAATAGCACATTTCAAAGGCCCATAAATCTTTCTGTTATCTTAGACCTAAAACCTAAGAAGACTGAAGAGCCAGAGGAATTTCTGGAGCGTTTTAATGAAATCTACCGGGGGCAGTCAGGCGATTTACTGTATCAAAATGGTCAGAATTCCCCTCAATACTGTGCTATGTTAATGCATTGCCTACCACCTTCTGTGGTTACTGCTGTGAAATGTAATAACATGAATTGGACGGAGAACGACCCTTCCCAGGTGGCAAGGGCAGTCAGATTTTACTGGAAGGAGAGTGTAGGCCAAGAAGGAGGCTCAGTTACAAAGGTTAAGACTGAGTATGTAATGAAAAAGGATGATCTGCGACCCCAACAAGCGGCAGAAATGGTAGTTTACCAGCAGGAGCCCCAATATAGTGACTTTGGGTGGGTGGATCAGCGAAGAGGAGGATACCAAACCCACCCAAAGGGACCCTCACCCCATTTTTATGGTCCACCGAACGAATCAACAGCTCTACAACCGCAGCCCCCTCTGAGGGGCCATTGGTCTACTGGAAGACGAGGCCGGGGCAGAAATAGAGGGAGCAATGCATGTTTTAATTGCGGCCGTGTAGATCACTGGCAACAGGAATGCCCCTTTAAAAGACAGACAGTAGAAGGAGATTATTCGACCCAAAGGAGAGGGTACCCACCAAGGGGAGGACAGATTAGATACACTGACTTCTCCCAGGAAAACCCTTTCCCAACACAGGATTGACTAGCTAATTTAGCCATAAGGACTCTCCAATCCGACAGGGAACCTATTATCTCTCTGCAGATAGGAGATCAACATCACTCATTTGTAATCGACACAGGGGCAGCTATGTCTTCTGTGCAATCAACACTTAAATTACCAATATTCGACCACACGCAGCAATTGTCAGGGTTCCAAGGACAGGTGTGTGAGTATCCTATTTCTGAACCTGTGACAGTCACTTACGAGAATACATCTGCAGAACATCAGTTTGTAGTGACTACTGGATTGGACTGTAACTTGTTGGCCCGGGATTTACTGTGTATCTTCCAGCTACAGCTAGAATGCGGAGATGAGGGGGTAACGGTTACATCATGGAGGATGAGACAACAGTGCTATATTTCTATCACCCCCCAGTGGTGGACGTTAGACGTTGAACAGTCACTGCATCACGTTACCCTGGCCTATGACAGAACTGGACGAAACAGGGAGTTGGAGGACAAATACCGGCCATTACTTGAGACCGAATGGCCAGTCAAGGTTACAGCCACAGTCACGGGAAAAGAAGTGCTATTTTACAGGTGTGGAGCATGATGGAGTGGCTACGCATCGTCTGTCTGATATTTGGCCTCACTTCGCTTGGCGTGTTATTGGCGATGGACATGGAAAAGGGGAATATTATGTATCTGTGTAGCCCCAACCAATCTACAAGGATACATCACCTATGCAAAGGTGATGTTCTTCGCTGCCCCCATATACGAGGACATGGTATCGACTCATGGAAGGTCATTAAAGTTAAGGAGAATGCAGGAGTCATGAAGCAGCTGCACCGGTCCCGGCGATGGGAAGGGAACATTATATGGACATTGCCTTGTTTTTGGAATACATGTAAATTTGATTTTGGATGTGTTAAAAGTGGTCCAATAAAGGTAACATCAGGCTGTCAGAAGAGTGTAGGAAGAGGCTATGAGAAAGAGAAAGGGACTAGAGAGAGGACGGGGCGTATGAGAAGGGAAGTACAGCTAGAACGTAGGTTACCGGGAGATACACTTAAGTTAATTAAAGGCCAAACTGAGGAAAACCCGGGTAGTATGAATCTCTTCTACCAGATTTACCACCGTCTGTATGGCCAGGGACGGGTTGTCTGCTACCCAAACCCCGCAGCGGTGTGTAGGTTATTTTCTGTTTCACCGCTTTGGGGCACTCCCCAAACGGTGGTTCATTGTCAGCATTCCGAGCCATTGCCCGAGCAAGTCACTCTTCCTTACGATCTGGATTCAGCACCACCGGCTATTTGCCTTCCCCTTCCTCGGGATAATTCCCATTCACAGTACGATAGGCTGCGACGGTGGAGGGCGTACATACCTAGCCACTTCACTCCCAATAGGGATTCCCGGTCGTACGAGAATTGCTTCAGCAGTGAAGGATATGGCTGTTTACTGGTAGAGGTGGACACAAATATAACATGTCTGTTTCCCACCTGTACGGACAGGAGGTGCCATATCACCCAGGCGTCTGACCAATGCGTTTGTTACAACACCACTTGCGTTCCATTGAACGCCGGCCTCCAGCTCCTCTGTGGCTGGGCGAATGTCTCTCATATCACTGTTGGGACTAGGGCTTTCCGCATTGCTGGGCGGCCCGAATGGGCATTTCAAAGTTGGATAAACTGGGCTACTGGGAGGTCCTTACGCAACCGATATGCTGATTGTGATGCTAGTCTCCACACGGAACAAGGATACTACTTTTTATTTAATGGTACGGCGACCAACGTTTTGTCACCCCCATTTCCCCGCCGAATTGCTATAGGGACTCTAGTCCCTCCCACAGCTCCCTGCCCTTCGGCGTGGAACCTGCATAATCAGTTAGCACGCCGGGCAGTCTCTGCTGAATTTTGCGAGAACTGGAAAAAACCTCAGGTTCTTGCACCCAACCGGGGCCACTCAGCCGGGTGGGGCATTCTGAGCGTATTGACACTGGGAGGTGTGGGGGGTTCCTTGGCTGTTAGTGATCGGAATTATTTTATTTGCGGCCTTACCATCTTGGGAAATGAAACCTTGGGAGCCCTCGAGGCAATAACTAAGGAGTTGTCTTAGCTAAGGTTGTTTGCAATGCAGAACCGGTATGCTCTTGACTATCTTCTGGCCCGTGAGGGTGGGGTATGCGCCATAGTACAGGGCAAGTGTATCATGGGGGTTCAGGACTTGACCGCTAACATCACTAAATTTATGGATCGCATACGGGATCACTTGGACGGGATGCAGGATCCTGGCTCTTGGGGTAACTGGGGATTTGGAGGATGGAAGGACTGGTTGATAAATATGGCCATGTATCTAGTGGTAGCTATCGGCTGCATCTTTGTGGGCCTGGCCATCCTTAAATGTGTGATGGGTAGAATGCGGGGTGCACTAGATCAGATCACCGCCCCAATCACTGAAAAAAATTTTTTAACTGTTAAAATCCATGAGGGTGAGGCAGATGAAGGGGGGCTAAGACAAGAATTGGAAATGCAGCGACGGATCTTTTTAGATGAGGAACCGTAGCTATGGATTGGATAGTTCGGTTATCATGGAATGATAAAAGGAGGGAATGACGAATGTGATATAAAATAGTTACTTTAGAGATACTAGTTAATGTAATGTAGAAATAAGCCACTTTGATTCTGGCAGTTAGGGACAAAGGGGTTTGAGACCGCATGGAAAAAGCAGGAAGAGGTGTGTCTATGAGAGTGATGCTGCATTGATAGGGGCCAGAGAAAGGGATTGGAAGTGAGCCAATCAGAATAGATCGAACAGGTCAGGAGGGATATAGGCTGACCTATGTCCGTCGAGTATGTGAAACTTGATACCATTTGAATTGATTTTGCAGAGATCCCTTTGTCTTTTAGTTCAGTCGTTTTCTGGGGTGTAAGAGGCTGGATGTCTCTTACGTTTCTGTAAGATGATTTAAGCTTGCAAGCTAAATAAATAACTTCTTTTTACGTGCAAATCCATCTCAACTTTTATTGAGGCCAGACTGACAGAGAAAGAAATTTGGGGATCTACAGGCGCACCGTTTACTGGTGCCGGGATTCTCTCCTGCCGCCGCTTGTCACTGGGATTTCCCACTGAAGCCATTCCTACCCCGCCGGGAAACCCACAAGTGAAGGTGCATTGCTGGAGGGAGCAGAGAATCCCAATGGCCAGAGAATTCTAGCCCTTATCTTGTGCAGCAACCTTGTATGTGGCACTGTATCAAACACCTTTTGGAAACACAACATCTATAGGTTCCTCTTTACCATGCTGTATCTTCAATGAACTCTGATGAATTTTTTAAACACCCCACTTTTCTTTTCATAGACCATGTGTGACCCTGCCTGAGTGTACTTTCTAAATGTTCGTCTTGGCTATGGTACGGTTGGCTCAGGGAGCCCGAGTTGCTGTGGCAGCATCCACTCTTCACATGCATGTTGTAGAGGTTCCACCATCCTTCCTCTCACTTGACTGACTGGGAATCTCTCCCACTCTTACCACCTGCCATTGGCGTGTTTGGAAGGATTTTGCAGGTTGACACTCAACTACTTTGGCTATGTTACGAACGCACCTTCCTTGGCCATCAACTTCTGGGGTGCCCTCAAAACCAGAGCTTCTGACACAAAGCAGGGATGGTTCCTAGTGGGCCACAATGCCACCCACTAAATGCCCTGCTATTGCCTTCGTAATAGTGGATTTTAACATTTTTCCAATTGCAGACATAAGACTGACTATAGTTCCTCGCTTTCTAGCTATCTCTTTTCCCGAAAAGTGGTTGAAAGTTATGGTTCTGAGGAAGAAACATAAAGCATAATGTCAGAGAGCGAAAACAGGGAATTTAAGCTCTCTGAGGACAAAAACTACAAGGCCATTGGGACTGTAGCTAACTAAATAATCAATTATGGGACTCAGTAAAGTGATCAGTTCAGCAGAGATGCTACTTGAAAACTAAGTTTAGGGAACTAAATGGTTTATCTTCAGTTGAAGAGTGATGTTTGTGGGTATCTCAGGGAAATATAACATTTGAGTGAGAAGCATCAAGTGATTACTCAGGAATACACCAATTAAAGCCATTTACAAATGTGCTAGTCTCATGCCTTTGTGTCAAGCTAGTGGTAGTTCTTCACTGGCATATGTGCCTGGAAAGATATTTCTGGGGTAAAGGAATCGTTGTCTCGTGTTTGCATTGACAGGTATAATATAGTCCACTGTTCATGTTTTAATAAATATTTTGTTTGTTCTTTCTAAAGTTCATCAGCAGATTCCTCTGAATTTGTTCAGTAACTTTCCTCTATGGTTTCTCAAAAAAAGAAGCTTGGATATATCACCCTGGGATCTGACCTGTCCAGTATTCACATCAGCTGGGATCATAACTCTAGAATCTAGGGAATTTTGGAATATCACAACCAGTCCATTCAATATCTCTGTAGCCATCTCTTTTAAGGCCCTAGGAAGCAAGACACCAGATCCTGGGAAACATGCAGCCGCTCGTTTTCTCAATACATTTTCTCCAGTGTTCGTGATTATTTGACGTTCCTACCTCACTTTTTCTGTTTGCTTTTCTACAATTCCTGAGATACGTATGTGTGTGCTACTGAAAAGGCAGATTTTAAAAAGCACTAGACTCTGCCATTTCCTTTCATTAATTCCCATGCCTCGCCCTCTAAGGCACCACCTTTACATTAGCTACTCTCTTCCTTTTTATATACGTGCAGACATTTCAGTCTGTCTGCTTTTATATTTCTTTCTAGTTTTCTCCAATATTCTAATATTTTCCTCCTAATTATTTTGTCATCCTTTGCTGGTATCTAAACTTCTCCCAATCATCTGGCCCACCATTAAACATTGCAGCTTTGCAAGTCTTTTCTTTCAATTTCATACTATGCATAACTTCCTTACTTGGCCACAGATAGTTCTTTCTTTTTATATTATTTCTCAATGGAATACATTTTTGTTGAGAGTGAAGAAATATCTCCGCAGATTTTTTTTTTTTTTTTTAAATTTAGCGTATCCAAATGTTTTGTTTCCAATTAAGGGCCAATTTAATGTGACCAATTCACCTACCCTGCACATCTTTTTGGGTTGTGGGGGTGAGATCCACGCAGACACAGGAGAATGTGTAAACTCCACATGGACAGTGATCCAGGACCGGGATCGAACCCGGGTCCTCAGCGCATGAGGCACCACTGTACCACATCTCCACAGACTTCTGCCACTGCTTTTCTACCATCTTACCTTTTTAGCCCATTTATCCATTCCACTTTTGTCAACCCTGTCTTCATATATTTGCAATTGTCTTTATTTAAATTTAAAACATGAGTATCAGACCTTAATTTCTTATCCTCAAACTGAATGTGAAATTCGATTATGTTATGATCACTATTGCCTAGAAAATCCTTTATTCCGAGGTCCTGTCTCATTGCACAGTACCAGGTATAAAATCATCCACATTGCCAGTTAAAATCAAATCCAATTGAAGGTTTTGCATAGTTGATATATAGAATTGTTGGGCATGTTATGGCTCAGTGCGTAGCACTCTCAATACTGAAGGAGTGCTGCACTGTTGGAGGCTCAGTACTGAGGCAATGCTACGTTACACCGGTGATTATACAAGAAATTCATTGGCTGTGATGTGTTTTGGACCAGTCTGGCATGATGACAGGTGGTATAGAAATGCAAATATTTTTGTTTCTGATACTTTTGGGGAGAGTGTGACCCCGGTTCTGTATTTAACTCCAAAAGGGGGTGTGCTGCACGGCCTTGCTCATCGCTGTGATTGTCAAGAAACTGGAGCTGAACAAGGATGAAAAACTTGTCCATAATTTTATGCAGGATACTCAACTGGCAAAGGAGGTGAGGATTCAAAAAAAATGGTGGACATGTGCAGGGAATTCTTTCATGAGAGAGCTAGGGGATTAGAAGGATGCTTTTCGATGAGAAGGTAAGGGTATTAGATTGATGATTTGGATGGGAAGGTTAGGGGATTAGAGGTATGGTCGTCAAAGGGAGAGTAGTGGGATTAGAGGCATCGTCTTCGATGGGAGAGCTAGGGGATTAGAACGATGGTCTTCGATGGCAGTGTTAGGGAATTAGAGAGATGGTCTTCGATACGGAAGTTAGTGGATCAGAGGGAGGGTTTTCAATGGGAGAGTTAGTGGATTAGAGGGACGGTTTTCAATGGGAAAGTTAGTGGATTAGAGGGATGGTCTTCAATAGGAGAGTTAAGGGATTAGAGAGATGGGCTTTGATGGAATATTGGGATCAGAGCGATGGTCTTTGATGGAGAGTTGGGGATTAGAGGGATGGTCTTCAATGGGAGAGTTAGGGGGTCAAAGAACAAAGAACAAAGAAAAGTATAGCACAGGAACAGGCCCTTCGGCCCTCCAAGCCTGTGCCGACCATGCTGCCCGACTAAACTACAATCTTCTACACTTCCTGGGTCCGTATCCCTCTATTCCCATCCTATTCATGTATTTGTCAAGATGCCCCTTAAATGTCACTATCGTCCCTGCTTCCACCACTTCCTCCGGCAGCGAGTTCCAGGCACCCACTACCTTCTGTGTAAAAAAACTTGCCTCGTACATCTACTCGAAACCTTGCCCCTCGTACCTTAAAACTATGCCCCCTAGTAATTGACCCCTCTACCCTGGGGAAAAGCCTCTGACTATCCACTCTGTCTATGCCCCTCATAATTTTGTAGACCTCTATCAGGTCGCCCCTCAACCTCCGTCGTTCCAGTGAGAACAAACCGAGTTTATTCAACCGCTCCTCATAGCTAATGCCCTCCATACCAAGCAACATTCTGGTAAATCTCTTCTGCACCCTCTCTAAAGCCTCCACATCCTTCTTGTAGTGTGGCGACCAGAATTGAACAATATACTCCAAGTGTGGCCTAACTAAGGTTCGATACAGCTGCAACATGACTTGCCAATTCTCATACTCAATGCCCCGGCCAATGAAGGCAAGCATGCCGTATGCCTTCTTGACTACCTTCTCCACCTGTGTTGCCCCTTTCAATGACCTGTGGACCGTACACCTAGATCTCTCTGACTTTCAATACTCTTGAGGGTTCTACCATTCACTGTATATTCCCTACCTGCATTAGACCTTCCAAAATGCATTACCTCACATTTGTCCGGATTAAACTCCATCTGCCATCTCGCCACCCAAGTCTCCAAACAATCTAGATCCTGCTGTATCCTCTGACAGTCCTCATCGCTATCTGCAATTCCACCAACCTTTGTGTCGTCTGCAAATTTACAAATCAGACCAGTTACATTTTCCTCCAAATCATTTATATATACTACAAACAGTAAGGGTCCCAGCACTGACCCCTGCGGAACACCACGAGTCACAGCTCTTCAATTAGAAAAGCATCCTTCCATTGCTACTCTCTGCCTTCTATGACCTAGCCAGTTCTGTATCCACCTTGCCAGCTCACCCCTAATCCCGTGTGACTTCACCTTTTGTACTAGTCTACCATGAGGGACCTTGTCAAAGACCTTACTGAAGTCCATATAGACAACATCCACTGCCCGACCTGCATCAATCATCTTTGTGACCTCTTCGAAAAACTCTATCAAGTTAATGAGACACGACCTCCCCTTCACAAAACCATGCTGCCTCTCAATAATACGTCCATTTGCTTCCAAATGGGAGTAGATCCTGTCTCGAAGAATTCTCTCCAGTAATTTCCCTACCACTGACGTAAGGCTCACCGGCCTGTAGTTCCCTGGATTATCCTTGCTACCCTTCTTAAACAGAGGAACAACATTAGCTATTCTCCAGTCCTCCGAGACATCACCTGAAGACAGTGAGGATCCAAAGATTTCTGTCAAGGCCTCAGCAATTTCCTCTCTAGCCTCCTTCAGTATTCTGGGGTAGATCCCATCAGGCCCTGGGGACTTATCTACCTTAATATTTTTCAAGATGCCCAACACCTCGTCTTTTTGGATTTCAATGTGACCCAGGCTATCTACACACCCTTCTCCAGACTCAACATCCACCAATTCCTTCTCTTTGGTGAATACTGATGCAAAGTATTCATTTAGTACCTCGCCCATTTCTTCTGGCTCCACACATAGATTCCCTTGCCTATCCTTCAGTGGGCCAACCCTTTCCCTGGCTCCCCTCTTGTTTTTTATGTACGTGTAAAAAGCCTTGGGATTTTCCTTAACCCTATTTGTCAATGACTTTTCGGGACCCATTCTCGCCCTCCTGACTCCTTGCTTAAGGTCCTTCCTACTTTCCTTATATTCCACACAGGCTTTGTCTGTTCCCAGCCTTTTAGCCCTGACAAATGCCTCCTTTTTCTTTTTGACGAGGCCTACAATATCTCTCGTTATCCAAGGTTCCCGAACATTGCCGTATTTATCCTTCTTCCTCACAGGAACATGCCGGTCCTGAATTTGTTTCAACTGACACTTGAAAGCCTCCCACATGTCAGATGTTGATTTACCCTCAAACATCCGCCCCCAATCTAGGTTCTTCAGTTCCCGCCTAATATTGTTATAATTAGCCTTCCTCCACTTTAGCACATTCACCCGAGGGCCACTCTTATCCTTGTCCACCAGCACTTTAAAACTTACTGAATTGTGGTCACTGTTCCCGAAATGCTCCCCTACTGACACTTCTACCACCTGGCCAGGCTCATTCCCCAATACCAGGTCCAGTACAGCCCCTTCCCTAGTTGGACTGTCTACATATTGTTTTAAGAAGCCCTCCTGGATGCTCCTTACAAACTTTGCCCCATCTAAGCCCCTGGCACTAAGGGAGTCCCAGTCAATATTGGGGAAGTTGAAGTCTCCCATCACAACAACCCTGTTGTTTTTACTCTTTTCCAAAATCTGTCTACCTATCTGCTCCTCTATCTCCCGCTGGCTGTTGGGAGGCCTGTAGTAAACCCCCAACATTGTGACTGCACCCTTCTTATTCCTGATCTCTACCCATATAGCCTCACTGCCCTCTGAGGTGTCCTCCCGTAGTACAGCTGTGATATTCTCCATAACCAGTAGCGCAACGCCGCCACCCCTTTTACATCCCCCTCTATCCTGCCTGAAACATCTAAATCCTGGAACATTTAGCTGCCAATCCTGCCCTTACCTCAACCAGGTCTCTGTAATGGCAACAACATCATAGTTCCAAGTACTAATCCAAGTTCTAAGTTCATCTGCCTTACCCGTAATACTTCTTGCATTAAAACATAAGCACTTCAGGCCACCAGACCCGCTGTGTTCAGCAACTTCTCCCTGTCTGCTCTGCCTCAGAGCAATACTGGCCCTATTCCCTAGTTCTCCCTCAATGCTCTCACCTTTTGACGTATTGCTCCCGTGCCCACCCCCCTGCCATACTAGTTTAAACCCTCCCGTGTGACACTAGCAAACATCACGGCCAGGATGTTTATGCCTCTCCAGTTTAGATGCAACCTGTCCTTCTTGTATAGGTCACACCTGCCCTGGAAGAGCTCCCAGTGGTCCAGATAACGGAAACCCTCCCTCCTACACCAGCTGTTTAGCCACGTGTTTAGCTGCTCTATCTTCCTATTTCTAGCCTCACTGGCAATGGCACAGGGAGTAATCCTGAGATTACAACCCTAGAGGTCCTGTCTTTTAACTTTTGCCTAGCTCCCTGAACTCCTGCTGCAGGACCTCATGCCCCTTCCTGCCTATGTCGTTAGTACCAACGACCTCTGCCAGTTTGCCCTCCCCCTTCAGGATGCCCTCTACCCGTTCGGAGACATCCTGGACCCTGGCACCAGGGAGGCAACATACCATCCTGGAGTCTCTTTCACATCCACAAAAGCGCCTATCTGTGCCCCTGGCTATTGAGTCCCCTATGACTATTACTCTTCTGCGTTTTGACCCTCCCTTCTGAACATCAGAGCCAGCCGTGGTGCCACTGCTCTGGCTGCTGATGTTTCCCCCTGATAGGCTATCCCCCCCAACAGTATCCAAAGGGGTATACCTGTTCGAGAGGGGGACAACCACAGGGGATTCCTGCACTGACTGCCTGCCCTTTCTGGTGATCACTCATTTCTCTGCCTGCACCTTGGGTGTGACCACATTTATATAACTGCTATCTATGACGCTTTCCGCCACCTGCATGCTCCTAAGTGCATCCAACTGCTGCTCCAACCGAACCATGCGGTCTGTGAGGAGCTCCAGTTGGGTGCACTTTCTGCAGATTAAGCCATCCGGGATGCTGGAAGCCCCCCCGACCTGCCACATCTCACAGTCAGAGCACTGCACCCCACTAATTGACATTGCGTCAATTAATTAGTAAATTATATTTAAAAGTTTTTTTAAAAAGTTCCTGTTAACTATATGTTTCCTAGCACTAGATTTCTACTATAAATATGAAAGCTAAATATAGTACTCTTCGATCTCTGGCTTAGAGCTCTAAATTATAATTAAGTAATTATGTTTAATTAGTTTACCAATGCTTAATTTTTTTAATTTAATGTAGATTCCCAACCAGCCAATCAGGTCACAGCTTTTCTGTGATGTCACTTCAGTTTTCCCCCTCCCCCACACACAATTTGAAAAGGTAATCAAAGTAAAAATGAGTAAAAATCACTTACCTACCTTCCGAGGGTCTCAGATGCTCTCTGGTTCTCTCCCTGCAGATTAAAAGTTACAGGCCAGAAGAAAGAGAGAGAACAAAACAGTAGGGAAAAAGCACCTTCTCCCACTCTGCACCGAATTACCTCACTGCACCAAATTACCAAGTTCCAAATTCCCACTCTGGATGTGTCTCACTCAGGCTGTGTCTCTTTGACCTGCGCAAAGCTTCAGGGTCAGAGGGATAGTCTCCAATGGAGAGTTAGGGGATTAAAGGGATGGTCTTCATTGGGAGAGTTAGAGGATTAGAGGGATGGGCTTTGATGGAGTGTTGGGATTAGAGCGATGGTCTTTGATGGTGAGTTGGGGATTAGAGGGATGGTCTTCAATGGGAGATTTAGGGGATCAGTAGGATGGTCTTCAATGGAGAGTTAGGGGATTAGAGAGATGGTCTTAAATGGAGAGTTAGGGGATTAAAGGTATGGTCTGCGATGGGAGAATTAATGGATTAGAGGGATGGTCTTCGATAGTAGAGTTAGCAGATTAGTGGGTGGTCTTCAATGGGAGTGTTAGTGGATTAGAGGATGGTCTACACTGGGAGGGTTAGGGGATTGGTGGGATGGTCTTTGATGGGGATGTTAGGGGATTGGAGGGATGATCTTCAACGTATGAGACAAGGAGTAACCTCCTCTTTGAAATGTCTCCAGTCTAACAAATTCTCTCGTTAAAATCTCGATGCTGAAATTTTGGTTCCTTGTTTTGAGTTTTCCTCACCAACTCTGGTTATTTATTTGATAACAGGTACGGAAGATTGCAGCTGATCTGATTGGCGTAACTTGGTTACTGTACAAATATAGGAAGAGCCAAGATCCCCAGAAGATTAGGAGATATCATCGTGATGTACTAACCACAGTCTGTCAGTGAGTAATTATGATCCTTCACCTGGCCTGTCTGCTGGTTAGAAGGTTCAATGTGGTAGATTGGCACCAAGGGTAAATACACCATTACCTGCAATGCCACAGTGCCACCCAGGACTCTAACATCCGAAATACCAACCTTAGCCAGGACTGGGTTATCTGCCAATTGGACAAGGGTAGCAGGAACATAGGTAGCACCATTACTTCCAACTTCCGTCTGAGTCTCACACACTGTCCGACTTGGAGATATATCGGCTGATCATTCATCGTCATTGGGTCACAATCCTGGAATTTCCTCCGTAACGGTCCCTTCACCATACGGACTGAAATGGTTCAAGAAGAAGACCCATCACCACCTTCTTAAGGGGGGTCTCAGGATGGACAATAAATGTTGACGATGCTAGTGACAACCATCTCCTACAAGTGAATACTATTAAACCAATCAGCTTCATAACCTAACTCTACCTCCGAAGGTACGGCGCTCTCTCAGGGCTGTCCTCCAACAGTGCAGTGCTCCCTCAGTACTGACCATCCGACAGTGCAGCGCTCATTCAGTACTGAACCTCTGATGGTGCAATGCTCCCTCAGGACTAACCTTCCAATGGTGCAGCACTCCCTCAGGACAGACCCTCCAACAGTGCAGCACTTCCTCAGGACTGACCCTCTGACAGTGCAGCGCTCCCTCAGTACTGACCCTCCGACAGTGCAATGCTCCCTCAATACTGACCCTCTGACAGTGCAGCGCTCTCTCAGTACTGACCCTCCGACAGTGCAGCACTCCCTCAGTACTGACCCTCCGACAGTGCAGCACTCCCTCAGTACTGACCCTCTGACAGTGCAGCACTCCCTCAGGACTGACTCTCTGACAGTGCAGCACTCCCTCAGGACTGACCCTCTGACAGTGCAGCGCTCCCTCAGGACTGACTCTCTGACAGTGCAGCACCCCCGCTCAGGACTGACCCTCTGACAGTGCAGCGCTCTCTCAGAACTGACTCTCTGACAGTGCAGCACTCCCTCAGGACTGACTCTCTGACAGTGCAGCACTCCCTCAGGACTGACTCTCTGACAGTGCAGCACCCCCGCTCAGGACTGACCCTCTGACAGTGCAGCGCTCTCTCAGAACTGACTCTCTGACAGTGCAGCACACCCTCAATACTGACTCTTTGACAGTGCGGCCCTCCCTCAGGACTGCACTAGGCGTGTTATCGTAGATTATTATACTCAAGTCTCCTTGTTTAGACTTGAACCCACAACCTTCTGTCTCCAGAGCGGAAAGCACCCACTGTGCCATGGGCTGAACAATAATGTTGTGGTCATAATTAATGCCAATTTGCATTCCAGATTCCGCAAAGCAAAGCTGAGGCAGAGGAAACTCCGTGACATAGTTAGCTCCATGCTGGACATCTCCAAGGTAACAGCAGTTGTTTTGTAAATTCCTCCACAGGTCAGGAGCTCCTCCTGAACATTACACGACCATTATCCATACATCCAGTCTCCAGAATATTCCGAGCGCACCACTTCTTGGTCAAGTTCCAACTTGCTGAAGTCCTGTCGGAGCTGCAGCACAGGGCACGACACACCAATCCCAAAGCTCCCAAACGCTTTTCTGCTCACAATCCCAATGGATCAAACTCCACCTCATTCACTCCCATTGTACACAAACCTAATGGATGAAACTCCATCCCATTCATCGCATTGTACACAATCCCTATGGATCAAACCCCTTCCCATTCACTCCCATTGCACACAATTCCACTGGATCAAACCCCTTCCCATTTACTATCACTGTACATAATCCCAATGGATCAAGTCTCTTCTCATTCACTCCCACTGTACACAATTACAATGGATCAAACCCCTTCCCATTCACTCCCATTGCACACAATCCCAATGGATCAAACTTCCAACAAATTGGGAGTGAATGGGAAGGGGTCTGATCCACTGGGATTGTGCACAATGGGTGTGAATGGGAAGGGATTTGATCGATTGGGATTGTGTACAGTGAGAGTGAAAAGAACAAAGAACAAAGAAAAGTACAGCTCAGGAACAGGCCCTTCGGCCCTCCAAGCCTTCGCCGACCATGCTGCTGTCTAAACTAAAATCTTCTACACTTCCGGGGTCCGTATCCCTGTATGCCCATCCTATTCATGTATTTGTCAAGATGCCCCTTAAATGTCACTATCGTCCCTGCTTCCACTACCTCCTCCGGCAGCGAGTTCCAGGCACCCACTGCCCTCTGTGTAAAAAACTTGCAGGACGGAGTTTGATTATTGGGATTATGTAGAATGGGAGTGAATGGGAACGGGTTTGATCCATTGGGTTTGTGTATATTGGGAGTGAAAGGGAAAGGGTTTAATCTATTGGGATAGTGTACAATGGGAGTGAATGGGAAGGGGTTTGATCCATTGGGATTGTGTACAAGGGGAGTGAATGGGAAGGGTTTGATCCATTGGGATTGTGTATATTGGGAGTGAATGGGAAAGGATTTGATCATTGGGACTGTGTACAATAGGAGTAAATGGGGAAGTGGTTGATCCGTTAGGATTGTGTACAATGGGAGTGAATGGAAAGGGGTTTGATTTATTGGGATTGTGCATATTGGGAGTGAATGGGAAGGGGTTTGATCCATTGGGATTGCATATATTAGGAGTGAATGGGAAAGGGTTTGATCCATTGGGATTGTGTACAATGGGAGTGAATGGGAAAGGGTTTGATCCATTGGGATTGTGTTAAATGGGAAGGGGTTTGATCCATTGGGATTGTATTAAATGGGTGTGAATGGGAAGGGGTTTGATCCATTGGGATTGTGTTAAATGGGAGTGAATGGGAAAGGGTTTGATCCATTGGGATTGTGTTAAATGGGAGTGAATGGGAAGGGGTTTGATCCATTGGGATTGTATTAAATGGGTGTGAATGGGAAGGGGTTTGATCCATTGGGATTGTGTTAAATGGGTGTGAATGGGAAGGGGTTTGATCCATTGGGATTGTGTACAGTGGCAGTGAATAGGAAGGGGTTTAATCCATTGGGATTGTGTATATTGGGGATGAGCAGGTACAGATTTGAGGGATTAGTTGTTCGGTGAGCCTCAGGCAGGGAGTGTAGGTGGGAGGATGCAGAGTGGAACACAGAATCCCGCCTGATTGGCCGGTCGACTAATGCCAAGGACCTAACGTTGCTTTTCTCATGTTGAAGATGCAGCTGCTCCTGTACGAAATGAACACCAGGATGATCGCCTCTGACAACGAACTGGAGAAGCAGCTGAGAGCCTTGGCGATAAAAGTGGATGCTCTGGCGGGGGGATTCGAGGAGCTGCGCAGCTTAATCCGTGAGGCCTTCAAGCAGTAACTGGCAGAGTGAAACGCAGCCGGTGCAGTTGAATGCAGTTGAAATGCCAGAATAACCGGCCAGCTCACAGGCCCCAAGGGATTTTAAACAGCTGGATAATAAATGCGGAATATTTCCAAAATATGGGGAGGGCCCAAAGTCTTGTTGTGTCCATTCATTCATTCATGCATCTCGTCTCTCAAAATATAAAGCCCCCGGAACACACAAGCCTCATTAAGTGACCCGAGGGAGGCAAAAAATCAGACGAGAACATCTTGCCCCTTGTGGGATAAAGAGCTCTCCTATCGGTCTAGCGGAGAACAAAGTAAATCCAGGAAGAGCCCAGATAAATCCTTGGGACAATCCCCACTCAAGTCAGTAATAAATCATGCGCTCAATGAAATTGTTCTATCTCCAACAGTCCTCACTCTGCAACTGGATCCTCGACATTCTGACCCACAGACCACAATCAGTAAGAATAAAGAACAATACCTCCCCCACAATAGTCATCAATACCGGGGCCCCACAAGGTTGTGTACTTGGCCCCCTACAGTACTCCTTATACACACACGACTATGTGGTAAAATTTGGTTCCAACTCCATCTACAAGTTTGCTGATGACCATGGTGGGTCAGACCTCGAACAACGGCGAGTCAGAATACAGGAGGCGATAGAGAGCCTAGTGGAGTGTTACAACGGCAACAATCTATCTCTCAATGCCAGCAAAACTAAAGAGCTGGTCATTGATTTCAGGAAGCAAAGGATTGTCCACACCTCTGTCAGCATCAACGGGGCTGTGGTGGAGATGATTGACAGCTTCAAATTCCTAGGTATGCACACCTCCAAAAATCTGTCCTTGTCCATCCACTTTGACGCTACCACCAAGAACGCACAACAGCGCCTATACATCCTCAGGAAACAAAGGAAATTCGGCATGTCCACACTGACCAACTTTTACAGATGCACCATAGAAAGCATCCTATCTGGCGGCATCATAGCCTTGTGTGGTATCTGCTCAGCCCAAGACCGCAATAAACTACAGAGAGTCGTGAACAGCGCCCAGTCCACCACACAAACCTGCCTCCCATTCATTGACTCTGTCTATACCTCCCGCTGCCTTGGGAAAGCGGGCAGCATAATCAAAGACCTCTCCCACCCGCTTACTCACTCTTCCAACTTCTTCCATCGGGCAGGAGATACAAAGATCTGAGAACACACACGAACAGACTCAAAAACAGTTTCTTCCCCGCTGTTACCAGACTCCTAAACGACCCTCTTATGGACTGATTTGATGAATACTACTCTCTTGTATGCTTCACCCGATGCCGGTGTCTATGTATTTACATTATACACCTTCTGTTGCCCTATTATGTATTTTCTTTTCTTTTAATGTACGAATGATCTGTAGAGATGCTCGCAGAAAAATACGTTTCACAGTACCTCGGTACACATGACAATAAACAAATACAATCCAATCCAAGACAAAATGTCATCTTTGGAGGATTTCCCATTCATCTTACCAGAGCAGCACTCCCTCAGCACTGACCCTCCGACATTGCAGCACTCTCTCAGAACTGACCCTCTGACAGTGCAGCGTTCCATCAGTACTGACCCTCCGACATTGCAGCACTCCCTCAGAACTGACTCTCTGACAGTGCAGCGTTCCGTCAGTACTGACCCTCCGAAATTGCAGCACTCCCTCAGAACTGACTCTCTGACAGTGCAGCGTTCCTTCAGTACTGACCCTCTGACAGTGCAGCGTTCCATCAGTACTGACCCTCCGAAATTGCAGCACTCCCTCAGAACTGACCCTCCGACATTGCAGCGCTCCCTCAGTACTGACCCTCCGACATTGCAGCACCCCCTCAGAACTGACCCTCTGACAGTGCAGCGTTCCCTCAGTACTGACCCTCCGAAATTGCAGCACTCCCTCAGAACTGACCCTCCAACATTGCAGCGCTCCCTAAGAACTGACCCTCTGACACTGCAGCGCTGCCTCAGTACTGACCATCCAACATTGCAGCACTCCCTCAGCACTGACCCTCCGACATTGCAGCACTCCCTCAGTACTGACCCTCCGACATTGCAGCGCTCCCTCAGTACTGACCCTCCGACATTGCAGCACTCCCTCAGTACTGACCCTCCGACATTGCAGCGTTCCCTCAGTACTGACCCTCTGACAGTGCAGCGCTCCCTCAGTACTGACCCTCCGACAGTGCAGCACTCCCTCAGTACTGACCCTCTGACAGTGCAGCACTCCCTCAGTACTGACCCTCTGACAGTGCAGCACTCCCTCAGTACTACCCCCCCCCCACAGTGCAGCACTCCCTCAGTACTGACCCTCTGACAGTGCAACTGTCCCTCAGTACTGACCCTTTGACAGTGCAGCACTCTCTCATTACTGACTCTCTGACAGTGCAGCGCTCCACCAGTACTGTCCCTCTGAGAGTGCAGCGCTCCCTCAGTACTGACCCCCTGACAGTGCAGCACTCCCTCAGTACTGACCCTCTGATATTGCAGTGCTCTCTCAGTACTGACCCTCTGACAGTGCAGCACTCCATCAGTACTGGCCCTCCAACTGTGCAGCACTCCCTCAGTACTGATCCCCTGACAGTGCAGCACTCCCTCAGTACTGACCCTCCGACACTGCAGCACTCCCTCAGTACTGACCCTCCGACACTGCAGCACTCTCTCAGTACTGCCCCTCTGACAGTGAAGCATTTCCTCAGTTCTTCAGTAGTGTATATCGCCCTGGAGTGGGTTCTGAAGCCGCTCCCTGGAGACTCTGACCATCACTTGCTGATGTTTAATCTGTAACAGTGAAATCACGAGGGTGATTGGGCCACCACCCCTTCCACTGACATATCTCCAGGTTTTCTGAGAACATTTTGCGGTCAGTGCTGAGAATTAGGAACCCAAGGCTCAGTATGACCCCCTACTCCAATCCTTACCTCTATAAAGCACAATGCATTCTGAGGCCTGAGCTGAGATCAGAACATGGAATTAAATGTTAAAATTTCCTGCTGCATTTCATAGATCAGACCAGTGGTGACCAGTGGTGGGAACTGCGGCCTGGCGGTATTTGTGGCCCAGCTGTGCTCTGAGCGCGACTCATGAGACATTTTGTTGACCGTTGCTCCCACGCGGGGTTGCCACATTCTGCTGACTTCCGTGGGTACAGTTTTTTCCACCCGGTGTGACTGAAGTGATTCGAACGTAAAGCGAGGGCAGATGAAGTGAGGTACGAGCTGATTACATAACCTTGACTGTGAGAGCCATGTTCACAACATTGACAGTGAGAATCGTGTTCACAACATTGACTGTGAGAGCCGTGTTTACAACATTGACTGTGAGAGCCGTGTTCACAACATTGACTGTGAGAGCCGTGTTCACAACATTGATTGTGAGAGCCGTGTTCACAACATTGACTGTGAGAGCCGTGTTCACAACATTGACCGTGAGAGCCGTGTTCACAACATTGACTGTGAGAGCCGTGTTCACAACATTGACCGTGTGAATCGTGTTCACAACATTGACCATGAGGGACTTGTTCACAACATTGACAGTGAGAGCCGTGTTCTCAACATTGCCGCGAGAGCCGTGTTCACAACATTGACCGTGAGAGCCGTGTCACAACATTGACTGTAGGGGCCGTGTTCACAACTGACAGTGAGAATCGTGTTCAAAACATTGACCGTGAGGGCCGTGTTCACAAATTCGACAGTGAGAATCGTGTTCACAACATTGACCATGAGAATTGTGTTCGCAACATTGACCGTGAGGGACTTGTTCACAACATTGACAGTGAGAGCCGTGTTCACAACATTGACCGTGAGAGCCGTATTCACAACAATGACTGTGAGAGCCGTGTTCACAATATTGACAGTGAGAATCGTGTTCACAACATTGACTGTGAGAGCCATGTTCACAACACTGACTGTGAGAGCCGTGTTCACAACATTGGCTGTCGGAACCGTGTTCACAACATTGACTGTGAGAGCCTTGTTCACAACAATGACTGTGAGAGCCGTGTTCACAACATTGACCGTGAGAGCCGTGTTCACAACATTGACTGTCGGGGCCGTGTTCACAACTGACAGTGAGAATCGTGTTCACAACATTGACCGTGAGTGCCGTGTTCACTACATTGACAGTGAGAATTGTGTTCACAACATTGACCGTGAGAGCTGTATTCACAACATTGACCGTGAGAGCCGTGTTCACAACATTGACCGTGTGAATTGTGTTCGCAACATTGACAGTGAGAATCATGTTCACAACATTGACCATGAGGGCCGTGTTCACAATATTGACAGTGAGAATCGTGTTCGCAACATTGACAGTGTGAATCGTGTTCGCAACATTGACAGTGTGAATCGTGTTCGCAACATTGACAGTGAGAATCATGTTCACAACATTGACCATGAGGGCCGTGTTCACAATATTGACAGTGAGAATCGTGTTCACAACATTGACTGTGAGAGCCATGTTCACAACATTGACCGTGAGGGCCGTGTTCACTACATTGACAGTGAGAATTGTGTTCACAACATTGACAGTGAGAGCCCTGTTCACAACATTGACCGTGAGAGCTGTATTCACAACATTGACCGTGAGAGTCGTGTTCACAACATTGACCGTGTGAATCGTGTTCGCAACATTGACAGTGTGAATCGTGTTCGCAACATTGACAGTGAGAATCGTGTTCACAACATTGACCATGAGGGCCGTGTTCACAATATTGACAGTGAGAATCGTGTTCACAACATTGACTGTGAGAGCCATGTTCACAACATTGACTGTGAGAGCCGTGTTCACAACATTGGCTGTCGGAACCGTGTTCACAACATTGACTGTGAGAGCCGTGTTCACAACATTGACTGTGAGAGCCGTGCTCACAACATTGACCGTGAGAGCCGTGTTCACAACATTGACTGTCGGGGCCGTGTTCGCAACTGACAGTGAGAATCGTGTTCACAACATTGACCGTGAGGGCCATGTTCACAACATTGACAGTGAGAATCGCGTTGTTGCCAATTGGCACTGGAGTCACCAATAATGTTGCTCTTTTTAATGAGTGGAATACTATCCCACCAATTGGCACCAATATTGTTGCCAAATTAACCAGATATGGCAGTTATTAATGATAATATTGTTTTTCAGAGTCGCCAGGTATCAAATGATACCACCACAAGGCTTTACCAGATATCGATCAAAGACCAAACAACCAGTTAGTCAGTTCAACTTCAAAGATAGTTTATTTACACACAAGGATTACTTCAACATGCACCATAAAACACTAGAAGTTAAACTACACCTAACAACTATAATAACTATACTTAACTTCAGGGCAACTGGCTCTTTCTAGATGAACAAGGCCTTTGTTAGGATCTTGCGCGGCTGGGGAGAAGAAGTGGCTTCATTTCTGCTGGGCTCATCCGTCTGGTAGCGATCGTTGGTCTTGAACTTGTCTTCTGTTCGTAATGCTACACTTGGTTTTAGGCGTTGGCCGGGACCAAGAGAGACCAAACACATGGCTGTGTCTCTTTTTATCCCTCTGGGATTTCACGCTCTTTGGGGCGGTCCTTAGCTTTGGACCCAATAATTTGACAGACTTCGATCACTGCCTTCGATTTGAGCCAATAAAGGTGCGGGTGCCTTGATGGCTGGGCGTGTCCTGAGCGATCATTGACCTTGGCTGTTTGGGCTTTCTTAGCAAAGGGAGTGGCGCCGGTTAGTCTGCATCTGCATCGGTTACCTGAGTACAGTCCTTTTGTTCTGGGGAAAATGGGCCATTGGAATGCAAACGAGCGGGGGTTTCGATCGCGTCCAGCTATCTGGGTTGCAAATACACATACAAGCTCTGAGTGTGTCTGAGTCCTGGGTTGGTCATAATTCCCATGGTCCTTTTCAGGTGCCTATTGAAATGGCTACATCCCGTCCTCTTAATCCTGAACGTGAAGCGTGGTGGATCACACTGTTGATCCCTCATCCGTCCTTGGTGTGCCGGTTACCCTTGGTCAAGGACAGTTTCTACACTATTCTGTCCTATGTTTTAGAGCATTTACCTCAGTTTTATTAACACATCATACATTCATAATCTCTAAGGGGTCACTATAAAACATTCAGCTATTACACATTTAATTTACTCGCACAAGGGAATATCTAACTTTCACTCTGTAAACTACTCTCATGCTGCTGGCAAATATAAAAAGGAACTTATGTACAATACAACATTTTTAAACCAACGGCAGCATCACATTTCTACTTAACTTATCAGCGTTACAGAGGTTTACAATCTTTATTTTTTACTGGTGGTTACATTGTTTGTTGGGTTGGGTGAATTCCGAAGAAGGGGGCTGGGAGTGTATATATCGGGGAGCGGGAGGCTCTTTTTCGCCATTTGCGGAGTCTAAGTGTCTGGATGACACTGCAGATTAGCGCTATCACCAGAAGGGCTTCTACTGTATATGAAAGAGAATACCAGTTAACAATGTTTTTGCACCAAGTGGGGGTATCAGTGTTCATCTCTATGTGTGGTGTGGTGTCCGGGCTGGGGGTATCATGTTGTGTGGTCATGTTCGGGGCTGGTATGGTGTAGGGTACAAAAGCTTGTAACGCGCACAGTTGTAGGAATCCAGCGGCGATCGCAATGGAGGTCATCAGTCCTGTCTTCATCTTGTCTTCTGTTCCTCGTTCTTCATATATTCCTGGGGGTGCAAGCATAATATCTGTTATCATCTTTGGTTAACATCTCGTTTTGTTTGTCTTTCTCTCCTTTACTTCAATTACCCATTAGAATCGTCACCATGTGTGACTCCCTCATTTTCTTTTTGAAATACCATTTTGGAGAGACAAAAAAATGCAAATTTTAAAAGTACAGAGATTCTTGCAGTTTGTGGTCGATGCTTGGAGTGGGTGGACAATTTATTCGACCAGTCTTTCTGAAATCACAGCCATGGGAGGTTGAGGCTCATTCTTAACCAGCCAAGTTTTAGGGCGACCGATTTTATAAAGTTTCTTCGTCCCAGGGTTCAGAGGTAGTTCGCGTATAGCAGCATATGTGGCAACCAAGTGTGTCAAACATGTAAATAGCAGGTGGGGAACGACCAGAGGGTTGCGGAAGGTAAAGGGATGAGTGTACAGACTGTGGCAAAGGGCATTCTTTAAACCACAATAAGAGCAGAGAAGGGAAAACTAAGACCTGCCAAAGACAGTGAAAAGTGTAAAGAACCATTCCAGACGGGAACATGAGGTGCGTGTGGGCCGCGGCAGGGCAAGAATGGGTGGGATTCCTGGGTAGGGCAGTGATCAGTGCCGTTGCTCCACTACCCGAGCTTAACGGACCGGATGCATTTGGGGTCCTCAGATAGGGCGGGGATTAGTGCCGTTGCTCCCTGCCTGAGTGATAGAGGCAAGAGGAAAGAATTTGTAACACATGTGAGATCTAACAATTGTTCCTTTAACGGCCATTGGTCAGTAAATGGCTTCAGAAGAGTAACTATGACTGTATCAAGAAATTGGGTGTCAGACCGACATTAATTAGAACCACGTAGCAATAAGAAAGAAAGAAGAAAAGAAGGCGGGCAGACTCCATCAGTAAATAGGACACCGTAAATCTCATGCGGTTCCTTTTTCTCATCACCTGGACAGCTCAGGGTTCTGTATCGAAAAGCGTTGTAAAAAGGTTACCGTAACGGGAGTCAGACTCGGAATCGTCACCATCTCCTGGTTGCCAGACTCGTGTCTGCCACTTCTGTGCCATGGCCGCATGGGCCGTCGTGGAATCCGAATTGTCATGTCTTACCAATCTACAAGAGTTGTCGCGGTGCCAAAGAGGGGTTCGTTTGTCATGAGGGGCGGTGGCAGTGAAGGGCAAATTACTGTTGTCGGACAGTGGCGGTGGCTCTGGCTGTGGAAGGGGATATTGGGGGCCTAACATGTCCTGGTCGTGGTTCCAGGGGCTGGAGTGACTGGAGCTGACGAGGTTGTACCAGTGGTCAGTGATCGTGGTCAATTCGGGAAGGCTGGCGCGATTGTCTGAATCAAACTCAAGGTGGAAAGTCGTACTTGTGGGCGGAGACAAGGTTGGGTCTGTGGCCGTGGACATGCTGTCATGGGTGGGGGAGGGTTGGACTAGGTTGTCGTTGGGCGGGGCGGAATCGTCTGCTATTTCCAGGGAGATGTGGTGGCTACATTGGGTTCCATGGACTTTGAGCTGGTTGATGTGGAACCAACCAGTTTTACCATTGGGGTACGTTATCTTGTACACTGAGGGGCTCACTTTCTCCAAACTGGAGTAGGGTCCTGCAAATTTCAGGGAGAGGAAAGAACTGGGATTGTACAGGGAAACCATGACTTGCTGACCGACTGTATGCTCTACGGGGTGGACTGTTTTATCAAAGCAGGCTTTACTCTGCTTTTTCCTAGCGCCTAGTCAGACAGCTGCAGCGAGCTGGGCTGCTTTAATATTTTCCGTGACTTGTTGGACTGCTTTTTCATGGGTGAGGGCGGTGACTGTGGGGCTTGCCAAATCGAGACCTGATAAATATTCAGTTATTTTCATGGGCCATCCGGTCATGAGAGTGTGGGGGGTGAAACCTGTTCCTAATAACCAATAAGGGTGAATGGGAGGACTGTGTCCCATGTGGTGTTCTGCTGTTGCACCATTTTCCTAATGGTCGCTTTCAAGGTGCGATTCATTCATTCAACAATGCCGCTGGATTGGGGGTGATACGCGATGTGAAATTTTTGCTTGATTCCAAAAATCGTTCGGACATTTTGCATGACTCTGCCGGTGAAATGGGAACCTTGGTCTGACTCAATGCTGTGGGGAAGACCCCAACGTGTAAATATCTGTTGGGTCAAAATCTTAGTTGTGGCTTTCGCTGTGTTTGTCCGGGAGGGAAATGCTTCTACCCATTTTGTAAAGGTGTCGATTGCTACTAATACAATTTAAAACCATTTCTGCAGGGGGGGAGGAGACCAATGTAGTCGAGATGTAAATTTGTCCATGGGCCATTAACAGGTCGGGTGTGTCTCAATTGTCCTTTCTTGGAGTGCCTTTCAGGATTGTTCTGTGCACAGATTCAACAATTTGCAACATAATACGTGACGTCTGCTTTGAAATCGGCCACCAGCACAAAGGTCTTAAGTGGGCAATGGTATTGTCTATCCCCTGATGTCCGTGTCCATCATGAAACTGGTAAATTATCTGGTTTCTGTCTTGGGTGGGGACCACATAAATTCCATTTTTCAAAACTGTACCGTCTTGTACTGTCAGTGAATCCTTGAATTTGTCAATGGGGGCTGGGAAGTTACCGTCTAAAACTTGCTTAAGAGTGTTGTCTGCCATTTGGGCCTGGGCTAAATCTTCGATATTGGTCTGTGAAACCTAGACTGCGTGCATTGGTTCACTTTCGGGGGGTTGCCAAAAGTGTCCGTGGCGGGACCCTGAATTTGCTAAGGCGTTACCGGGTGGGGAGTAACGATGATGGCTTCTCACTTTGATTATGCCATATGTGCGGAATTTTGCTGTCTTAAGGATATGCTTCAACAATGGGGCTGAGGTTAGGGGTTTACCATCAGCGGATACAAATCCTCGAGATTCCCACAGGGGCAGGAATTCTGTCAAACTATTGCAGACATATAAACTGTCCGCTGGGGTCGGAAAGGAATCTGGCTGCTGCACTACATGTGCTATAGCTGCTAATTCGCCTGCTTGTGATCTTCGGTGGCCGGGCAATTTTAAAGATATTTCCTCTGATGCGCGTCCCTGTGCGTCTTCCACATGAATTCCACAACCAGTTATTCTCTTTCCATTTTCTGTGGTGGAGGAACCGTCTACATAAATTTTTAAAGCGTTGTCCGTGGTCTGGGGATTCTGTGTTCTGATGCCTGCTCGTGTGTGCAGTGACTTCGAAATAAAGGGTCCTGTGTGGTGTTTGGCTGCTACGATCTGGCACTCACATGGGATTCCTGCATACTGAAGGTTGTCTGCTAAAAATGTGTGGGTCTTTGTACGTTTAACTGTACGTCCCTTCCTTGTAACAACGGTATCCAGCGAGCTGCTCTAATCTGGCTGACTGAACCGTCCTTTAACCTACCATCTAACAATAGCTGCGTTGGGGGGTGCTCGGTTAAAATCGTTACTGGATTAAGGCCTGTGGTATATAATGTGGTAATGCATTTTAGAAGGTCTAATGCAGGTAGGGAATATACAGTGAATGGTAGAACCCTCAAGAGTATTGAAAGTCAAAGAGATCTAGGAGTACAGGTCCACAGGTCATTGAAAGGGGCAACACAGGTGGAGAAGGTAGTCAAGAAGGCATACGGCATGCTTGCCTTCATTGGCCGGGGCATTGAGTATAAGAATTGGCAAGTCATGTTGCAGCTGTATAGAACCTTAGTTAGGCCACACTTGGAGTATAGTGTTCAATTCTGGTCGCCACACTACCAGAAGGATGTGGAGGCTTTAGAGAGGGTGCAGAAGAGATTTACCAGAATGTTGCCTGGTATGGAGGGCATTAGCTATGAGGAGCGGTTGAATAAACACGGTTTGTTCTCACTGGAACGAAGGAGGTTGAGTGGAGACCTGATAGAGGTATACAAAATTATGAGGGGCATAGACAGAGTGGATAGTCAGAGGCTTTTCCCCAGGGTAGAGGGGTCAAGTACTAGGGGGCATAGGTTTAAGGTGAGAGGGGCAAGGTTTAGAGTAGATGTACGAGGCAAGTTTTTTACGCAGAGGGTAGTGAGTGCCTGGAACTCGCTACCGGAGGAGGTGGTGGAAGCAGGGACAATAGTGACATTTAAGGGGCATCTTGACAAATACATGAATAGGATGGGAATAGAGGGATACGGACCCAGGAAGTGTAGAAGATTGTAGTTTAGTCGGGCAGCATGGTCGGCACGGGCTTGGAGGGCCAAAGGGCCTGTTCCTGTGCTGTACATTTCTTTGTTCTTTGTTCTTTGTATATGCAAAATACTGCACTGCCCAAAAGACTGCGAGCAAGTGACATTCGCAGGCTGTAAATCCTTGCTCTACGGGATCTAAAATTCGTGAGGCATAGGCTACGGGTCCTAATGGGTCATGTCATTCCTGTAGGAGTACTGCTGATCGAGTTTGGTCGGTGGTCGCTACTTCTATGGCGTAGGGAGAGTGTGGGTCTGGAACTTGCAAAGCAGGGGCTGTGCCTATGGCACGTTTTAATTCATCAATGGCGTCTGTGTGTTGAGGAAGCCATTCCCATGGGGCGTTCTTTTTAAGGAGCTCTGTGAGTGGGGCTGCTTTTGTGGCAAAACCATCTGTATGGTGCCTACAATATCCAACTAATCCTAAGAATGACCGGAGTGCAGTGATATTGTGGGGCAGGGGAAATTTAACTATTGACTCAATTCATTTGTGTTCAATCTCTCTCTTCTCGTGGGTGATAATGGTGCCTAAATAGAGGACCTTTTCTTTTAAGATCTGGGCTTTTTGGGGGTTAACCTTGCATCCAATTGATTGTAAGAGTCCTAGCAATTCTGAAAGAAGCTTAACATGCTCTTCCTTTGCATCCGTCTATAGGAGTAAGTCGTCCACATACTGAATAAGGCATTCGGGGGGGGAAAATTTGGAAAGTCCGTTGGCCAATTGTCGGAGAAATGGAGGGAGAGTTATGGAAACCTTGCGGGAGGCATGTCCATGTATACTGCTGCCCTTGAAATGTGAACGCAAACTTGTATTGACAGGCCTTATCCAAGGGAATAAACCAGAAGCCATTGCTAATGTCCAGCACTGTAAAGTACTTTGCTTATACTCCCTGTTTGAGCATGGTTTTGGGACTCGTGGCAACGGTGGGGGCTGCTAATGGGGTGACCTTGTTGAGCTCTCGGTAGTTAATGGTTAATCTCCATGAACCGTCGGATTTCTTTCTGGGCTAAATTGGGGCATTGTTTGTTGAGGCTACGGGCCGAATTACTCCTTGATCTAGTAAGCTATTGATGACTTTTGAGATCTCACCCTCGGCTTGCTGTGGGAAACCATATTGCTTCTGGGGCTTGGGATCAGGACCTGAAATTGTGAGCATGCCTGGGATCTTCCCACAATCGTGTTTGTGTTGGGCGAAGGATGCTTTATGTTTTCTGAGGACCTCTCTAATTGCCTGGTCTGTACTAATTGTTTGCGGATCGAACCAATAGTCTCCTACTGAGCAGATCCTATGTTCGTAGTCCCCTACTGTGAGCGTGGCGGGGGCTCTCACTGTTTTGGCCATTTTCCATACACACCTATTCACGGGGTCAAAGGAAAGGTTGTGGGAGCTTATAAAGTCGATTCCTAGAATGTGCTTGGCTGTTTGGTTTAAGTCGACTAAAACAACGTGTGCCTGTTGGTTCCTATCTGATAGCTACGGGGGCTGTAATGTATCCCTGCTGTACGTGTCCGGTAAATCCACTGAGGGTGATGGTGTCTGTGGTGGGCCATTTGTCACGCTGAAACATTGTGGGGGAGTTTAAAGTGGTGCGTGACCCTCCTGTGTCCCGAAGGAACTCTACTGGATGTCCCCGGACTGTGCCTGTGACTACTGGTCTGCCTGATTTGTCCCAGAGTGTGTCGCAGACCCAAGTTGGGGAGTCCGAACACTGTCAATCTGTGGTGTTGATTACTGCATTATCTGTTCCGTCGCTAATGCTATGTATGAGCCTAACATTGTTCCTAGATGGGGCGTTCGATTGCTGGTGCCGTTGCTGGTTCGGGGGGTTTTGTCTGCATTCGCGGGCATAATGTCCCATGTGTCCACAATTATAGCAACCTCATGGTGCCTGTGCTCTGGGGTGCTGTCCTTCATGTCTGCCCTCATTTACCCATGCTGGGTCCTGATTAGTCCTGACTGGGTGCATATTCGCCTCTGCCTTTTCCTGATCTGCCTTCCTATGTAGGGATTGTTCCCAAGCTCTGGAGAGTCGCTTTAAAACCCAAACTTCATTATGTGTGGCATCTGAGGGGTCGTAATTTACACAAGCCTTTTGACCTGCTTCTGTGGCATGGGAGACTAAAGTGCGGGCCCATTTAGTTGTGTCGTCGTTATCTAAGTGTGCACGGTTCAAATCCCCAAATACTGCTTTAAAATGGATCCAAAGGCGACCTGCAAATGCAGTCGGATGCTCTCCCTTTTTTTGCCTAGAACAGTTCAAACCTTCTACGGGGCCTCCCTTGTTGCACCCGATCGCATCTAAAGTGGCCGTTTCCATCTCCTGTAGGGTTCCTCCTCCTACATTCTGGGGTTCTGGCAAAGCTGAGCTAACGGACGGGTCAAGGCTCATGACTATAAGCTTAGCTTCCTCCCTTTCATCTAGACCGTACATAACTGTTTGCTGTCGTACTCTCTCAAAGAAATTATGCGGGTCTGCGGTGGGTTCGAATGGATCAATTTTTGCGCAGGCATCTCTCAATTGGGTGATTGATAATGGGGTGGTGTAAACGAAATCAGGCTCATCTCGATCCGATGACTTGCGCTGTGTGGTGACCGGATTCATGGGGGTGTATGCTGCCTGTGCAGTCGGTGGTGCGGGCGCTTTCCTTTTCGGGGCCTGGGGGGGGGGGGGGGGGGGGGGTCTATTGTGACTTTCTGTATTCTCCACATATCTATGGGCGGTTTAATTTAGTTCTTGCCAACTGGGGCCATTCTCCTCATCTAAATCTTGTCCAAAGGTATCTCTGAATCCGTTTTGCACTGACAGCAGTGACTGCAACTTCTCTATTTGTCATCTACATTTTGCGTGATGTACTGTGCTCTGCCTTTGTTCTGTAGTGGAGCTATGGAGCGCTCTTAAAGCTGCCTTTAAACCTGTGCATTGTCTTGTTAACTGTGCTACCTGCTGTTCTGTCTCTTCTCGTACCAAGACTGCGTGCTGTGTATCTTGGTAGGCTTTATCGTACTGGGTCTGAAAGCTTCTAAGGTGAACTAAACAAGATTGGTGCGCCTGTTTGACATCAGCGATCTCTTTCTCTTTAGCTGCCAACTGTTCCTGGAATTGCTCACTAATCTTTTCACATTCACTATTGTTTCCCTCATTCTTCTCTTCTTTCTCAACTAGCTGCCTGCGGCGCGTCCTCACGAACTCCTCTGTGCCTCGCAACTGTGCCAAACAGGACACTATTGCCATCGGCTTACGAACTTTCGCTGCATTCTTCTTATGTACCTCGGTTAGGTTGTCCCACTAGGTTTGTCCTATGCTTCCTGAACCTGACTCATCATTTGAACAAAACTCGGACCAAAGGGGCCATCCTTTCCGCTTTAAATACTTCCTCAATTCCTCTTCCCATATGGGGCACTGCTCTGCTCTGTTGGTCGCTGCGACCTCAGGTTCCTGCGGGTTCATTAGGCGTTCCATCGCTTTAGTGGCCATTGCTACTATTTTCTCTGTTTTTCCTACTGTTAATTTCTGTTTTCCTACCTCTAGGTTCTTACTTCTAACTTCTCTTTTCCTAACATTAATTTGGGACAGGGGGTATAAGGCGGTGATTCGAACAGCAAGTATGGCCTAGGCTATTTTCCGATTCACAATACTCCCGATAGTTTTACGCAAAATCTAACAAGTTTACCTTATATCCCTGTGTGGTGATCTGTATATCTGTGTATATTAAGCAAGGGGTCAATGTAGATGCAATACAACTGAGCAATCACTAGAGGGAGCACGGGAAGTATAAAAACACACAAACAGGAAGTCAGCACACACTTCACAGGAACGGGAGCTGGTAGCAAGACACAGACAGGCAGCTCAAATGTAACTTAAAGTTAAGCACTGAAGAGAAAAGGAACTCACAATAAAGCATCTACTTCAACTTCAAGACTACGAGTGTTATTAAGACACAAGGAACAACACATGGTACCAGGTGACTTCAGAACACTTACTGTAACACTACACAAGCTGCAGACGCAAAAAGACCAAAATGGCAAGGAAAACTCCTACCATTCGACGTGGGAAGACTTCGCTAATTCGATGATATCTGTTGGAACCCCACCTCAGCTGAACACAACCGGTAATTTAAGTAATGACTGGAAAAGATTTAAACAAATGTTCGATATATATATCATAGCTAATGATTTAAAAGCAGCCTCAGAAGAAATGAAAATAGCTCTGCTCATCGCAGGACATGAAGCTAGAGGAATATATAATTGCTTTAAATACTTGAAATGTGAAGACAGCACCAAATTAGAAGTAATACTAAAAAAACTTGAAGACCACTGTATAGAATTTGAACAGTACTGTATGCTCAGAGACCAAATTGCACAGGGAATGAGTGATGCAAAACTCAAACAATCAAAACCTGAACAGAAAGGGTTAACTCTGAAAATCGTGATTGAAAAGTCCAGATCGAAAGGAAAAAGTAACATTAATGTCTTACAAAGCAAAAACGCTGAAATCCACTCCAAAATGGCGTCTGAGCACATTTTACAATCTCCGCGGAACAAAAGACGAAAATCTGCGTCTACGCATGCGCAGGAAACAGAAGCCACGCATGCGCAGTTAAAATCAGCCGTTTTGCCTCCTGCGCATGCGCAAGCCGCGCAGACGCAGTGCAAAGAAAAGATCGCAATATTCAAAGATGGGTCTGCGCATGCGCAGTGTACAAAAACCCGCAGAGTAAAGGAAGATCGATGTGAGCATGCGCAATCGACCCCCACGCATGACGTCTCAAACGTCATGACGTCAGAGGACCCTGACCACGCCCACTTAAAAGGGAAATGCCCAAAAATTGAAAACAAGAAAGTTAAAGCTGTAAAACCGAATTTTCTTACCTCAAAAGACAGAACAATGCCTGAACGTTTACCAGCAGTGGAAGATAACTTTCACAGCACCCTAGAACAAGCAGTCTGCACCACCTAAAGTGACGATAACGATAACAAATGCGAAACAAAAAAAGATGAAGAGAATGAAAACACATCCGAAAGAAAAAAAGATGATTTGTTTGTCGAACAATACTACCCAGACAAGGCTGAATCACAGCATCAGCAACACGGTTGCAAAGCTCAACACGTCTCTACTCAGGGTAGATGAATCCAATACCATGATGCCATGGCAGATCGTCGAGACATTGGATGACAGCAATACCCAAGAAGAAGACGACGCCACACAAAGAGCACAGAACGACTCCGCTGCGAGAGCACAGATTGACTCCACAGAGAGAACACTGCATGACTCCACAGAGAGAGCGATGAAAGGCTCCACAGAGGGAGCGACGCAAGCCTCCATGGACAGCTCATTGACAGACTCCAGAATGGAAGCAAACAAACACTCCATTGCGAATGCCATGCATGATCAAAACCATGAAGGTCAACCCACCATATCTGAGCAACCACAAGCAGACTATGAAAGTCTACCAAGTTCAGATAATCAAGAAGAAAACAATGTAAGTCTACCCACTGCATGCGAAAACAGTGACAATGTCATCACATTCGACATACAGGAGGTGCAGGATCACAGCGAGACTGACAGATCTCAGCTCGTCTGTACAGAAGCACAGAGTAGGGCTACTCATGAGTCCAGAGAGACCACGCCAATTGAAAGCTTGAAGATTTTGACTCCAGAAGAGGAGCACCACGACCCACCAACAAAAACCGTAAGAAGCACTGCAGAAACAAGAACAACAACAGCAACAACAAAAACTGCAAGCACAACAACAAAAACTACAAGAACAACAACAAAAACAACAAGACGCATAAAAAAGACAACAACAAGCACGACAAGAACAACGATGAAAATAACAAAAACAGAAACAACAAGCACAATAAGAAAAACAACAAGAATAATGACGAAAACAACAAAAACAGAAACAACAAGAACGACAACAAGAACAGCACAGACAGATATGACAAAAACAACAACAAGAACGACAACGAAAACAACAAAGACAGAAATGACAGAAACAACAACAATGAAACAACCTGTACAAAATGGTACAACGCTGCACATGAAGGACAATGCCACAGCACACTGCAAAACAATGACAAGACTACAAACATGCATAGGATGACAATGAATTGCACAAATTCACATCTGCTCCAGATCAAGCAAGCACACCAGCTTTCAAGGCAGATGACACACTAAATCGATACCAGAAGCACAGAAAAAAAGTCCATATCAGTCAACATCAGTGGTTCGACCATTCAAACACCTCAGGATGACTTGTTGGTTATTTAAAACAAGAACACCAACCACATTCACAACAGAGGTGCAATATCAATATCAACAACAAAAAAGAAAAAACTCAACGAACAAATTCATCAAGTTTGTTCTCATAAATGTTTTTATTAAGATTGGACTCATAAATCTTAATTGGCTTTGTAAAATATCAAATATCATCATCACTTGTACAGATATACATATCATAAATAACCTAACTGTTTTGTACAGTTTTCTTTAACACTGTACAGAAAATATGTAAAGAAAAAAGGGGGGATGTGATGATCTGTATATCTGTGTATATTAAGCAAGGGCTCAATGTAGATGCAATACAACTGAGCAATCACTAGAGGGAGCACGGGAGGTATAAAAACACACAAACAAGAAGTCAGCACACACTTCACAGGAACGGGAGCTGGTAGCAAGACACAGACAGGCAGCTCAAATGTAACGTAAAGTTAAGCACTGAAGAGAAAACAAACTCACAATAAAGCATCTACTTCAACTTCAAGACTACGAGTGTTATTAAGACACAAGGAACAACACACCCTGCTAGTACACATGCAGGTTAATACACACTTCCGAATATTGTTGATTTGATCGATACGGGCCTTACACTTGTGGTTTCTTTCACTTATCCTCAATTGGATTTCTAATGCAAAGTTTTGTGGGTTCTCTCAGAGTGACAAAATCACTTATAGGTCGACTCCAGACAGATGTCGCCAATAATGTTGCCAATCGGCACTGGAGTCACCAATAATGTTGTCCTTTTTAATGAGTGGAACACTATCCCACCAATTGGCACCAATAATGTTGCCAAATTAACCAGATATGGCAGTTATTAATGATAATATTGCTTTTCAGAGTCACCAGGTATCAAATGATACCACCACAAGGCTTTACCTGATATCGATCAAAGACCAAACAACCAGTTAGTCAGTTCAAGTTCAAAGATAGTTTGTTTACACACAAGGATTACTTCAACGTGCAACAAAAAACACTACAAGTTAAACTACACCGAACAACTACAATAACCTATACTTAACTTCAGGGTAGCTGGCTCTTTGCAGATGAACAAGGCTTTTGTTCTGGATCTTGCGTGGCTGGGTAGAAGCAGTGACTTTGTTTCTGCTGCGCTGATCCGTCTGGTAGCGATCATTGGTGTTGAACTTGTCTTCTGGTCGTAATGGTACACTTGGTTTTAGGCGTAGGCCAGGGCCAAGAGTGACCGAACACATGGCTGTGTCTCTTTTTATCCCTCTTTGGAGCGGTCCTTAGCTTTGCACCCAATAATTCGACAGGCTTCGATTTTGGCCAATAAAGGGGCGGGTGCCTTGATGGCTGGGCGTGTCCTGAGCGGTCATTGAACTTGACTGTTTGGACTTTCTTAGCAAAGGGAGTGGCGCCAGTTAGTCTGCATCTGTATCGGTTACCTGAGTACAGTCCTTTTGGTCTGGGGAAAATGGGCCATTAGAATGCAAAGAGCGGGGGTTTTGATCGCGGCTAGCTATCTGGGATGCAAATACACACAAGCTCTGAGTGTGTCTGAGTCCTGGGTTGGCCATTGTTATAACCTGCCTACTTACGATTGGCTGGGGACTAATGACAATCCCACAATCCTGTGGGAGTATGAGCTTCCCCAATGAGGGGGGCGGAGAAACTCCTAGTATAAATAAGCTGGCCAGTTCAGGAACCAGCAGGAAGGAGAAGGTAGCAAGGGAAGTTACTGCTACTGTTATGTATATATGTTATAGTAAATAAATGTTATTATTTTGTATGCTTAAAACTCGTGCTGGATTCTTCATGGCCCTTACAAAAGCCATAATTCCCTTGGTCCTTTGCAGGTGGCCATCTGAGATGGCTACAGCGTTCACAACATTCACCATGAGAGTCATGTTCACAACATTGATTGTGAGAGCTGGGTTCACAACATTGACTGTGAGAGCTGTGTTCACAACATTGACCGTGAGAGCTTTGTTCACAACATTGACTGTCAGAGCCGTGTTCACAACATTGACCGTGAGAGCCATATTCACAGCACTGACTGTGAGAGCCGTGTTCACAACATTGATCGTGAGAGCGATATTCACAACATTGACTGTGAGAGCCGTGTTCGCAACATTGACTGTGCGAGCCGTGTTCACAACATTGACTGTGAGAGCCGTGTTCACAGCATTGAATGTGAGAGCCGTATTCACAGCATTGACCGTGAGAGCCGTGTTTACAACATTTACTGCGACAGACGTGTTCACAACATTAACTGTGAGACCCATGTTCACAACAATGACTGTGAGAGGCATGTTCGCAACATTGGCTGTGAGAGCCGTGCTCACAACATTGACTGTGAGAGCCGTGTTCAGAACATTGACTGTGAGAGCCGTGTTTACAACATTGACTGTGAGAGCCATGATCACAACAATTATTGTGGGAGCCGTGTTCACAACATTGACCATGAGAGCCGTATTCACAACATTGACTGTGAGAGCCGTGTTTACAACATTGACTGTGAGAGCCGTGTTCACAACATTGACAGTGAGAGCCGTGTTCACAACATTGACTGTGAGAGCCGTGTTCACAACATTGACTGTGAGAGCCGTGTTCACAACATTGACTGTGAGAGCCGTGTTCACAACATTGACAGTGAGAGCCGTGTTCACAACATTGACAGTGAGAGCAGTGTTCACAACATTGATCGTGAGAGCCGTGTTCACAACATTGACTGTGAGAGCTGTGTTCACAACATTGACCGTGAGAGCCGTGTTCACAACATTGACGGTGAGAGCCGTGTTCACAACATTGACTGTGAGAGCTGTGTTCACAACATTGACTGTGAGAGCTGTGTTCACAACATTGACTGTGAGAGCTTTGTTCACAGTATTGACTGTGAGAGCCATGTTCACAACATTCACTGTGACAGACGTGTTCACAACATTAACTGTGAGACCCATGTTCACAGCACTGACTGTAAGTGCCGTGTTCACATTGACCGTGAGAGCAGTGTTCACAACATTGACGGTGAGAGCTGTGTTCACAATATTGACCGTGAGAGCCGTGATTTACAGTGACCGTGAGAGCCGTGTTCACAACACTGACCGTGAGAACCATGTTCACAACATTGACCATTAGATCCATGTTGACAACATTGACTGTGATCGACGTGTTTACAACATTGACTGTGAGGGCCATGTTCACATTGACTGTGAGAGCTGTGTTCACAACATTGACCGTGAGAATGGTGTTCACAAGATTAACCATGAGATCCATGTTGACAACATTGACTGGAGTGACGTGTTCACAGCATTGACTGTGAGAGCCGTGTTCACATTGACTGTGAGAACCGTGTTCACATTGACTGTGAGAGCCGTGTTCAGAACACTGACTGTGAGAGCTTTGTTCACAGTATTGACTGTGAGAGCCGTTTTCACAACAGACCGTGAGAGCGATTTTCAGAACATTGACTGTGAGAGCCCTGTTCACAACATTGACCGTGAGAGCCGTGTTCACAACATTGACCGTGAGAGCTGTGTTCACAACATTGACTGTGAGAGCCGTGTTCACAACATTGACCGTGAGAGCTGTGTTCACAACATTGACCGTGAGAGCCGTGTTCACAGCATTGACTGTGAGAGTCGTGTTCAAAACATTGATTGTGAGAGCCGTGTTCACAACATTGACTGTGAGAGCCGTGTTCACAACATTGACTGTGCGAGCCGTGTTCACAACATTGACTGTGAGAGCCGTGTTCACAGAATTGACAGTGAGAGCCGTATTCACAGCATTGACCGTGAGAGCCGTGTTTACAACATTGACTGTGACAGACGTGTTCACAACATTAACTGTGAGACCCATGTTCACAACAATGACTGGGAGAGGCATGTTCGCAACATTGGCTGTGAGAGCCGTGCTCACAACATTGACTGTGAGAGCCGTGTTCACAATATTGACTGTGAGAGCCTCTTCACAACATTGACTGTGAGAGCCGTATTCACAGCATTGACCGTGAGAGCCGTGTTTACAACATTTACTGCGACAGACGTGTTCACAACATTAACTGTGAGACCCATGTTCACAACAATGACTGTGAGAGGCATGTTCGCAACATTGGCTGTGAGAGCCGTGCTCACAACATTGACTGTGAGAGCCGTGTTCAGAACATTGACCGTGAGAGCTGTGTTCACAACATTGACCGTGAGAGCCGTGTTCACAGCATTGACTGTGAGAGTCGTGTTCAAAACATTGATTGTGAGAGCCGTGTTCACAACATTGACCGTGAGAGCCGTGTTCACAACATTGACCGTGAGAGCTGTGTTCACAACATTGACCGTGAGAGCCGTGTTCACATCATTGACTGTGAGAGTCGTGTTCACAACATTGATTGTGAGAGCCGTGTTCACAACATTGACCGTGAGAGCCGTGTTCACAACATTGACTGTGATAGCCGTGTTCACAACATTGACTGTGAGAGCCGTGTTCACAACATTGACTGTGAGAGTTGTGTTCACAACATTGACTGTGAGAGACGTGTTCACAATATTAACTGTGAGAGCCATGTTCACAACTTTGACCATGAGAGCCATGTTCACAACATTGACTGTGAGAGCCGTGTTCACAACATTGATCTTGAGAGCGATATTCACAACATTGACTGTGAGAGCCGTGTTCACAACATTGACTGTGAGAGCCGTGTTCACAACATTGACTGTGCAAGCCGTGTTCACAGCATTGACTGTGAGAGCCGTGTTCACAACATTGACTGTGAGAGCATATTCACAACATTGACTGTGAGAGCCGTGTTCACAACATTGACTGTGAGAGCCGTGTTCACAACATTGACTGTGCGAGCCGTGTTCACAACATTGACTGTGAGAGCCGTGTTCACAGAATTGACAGTGAGAGCCGTATTCACAGCATTGACCGTGAGAGCCGTGTTTACAACATTGACTGTGACAGACGTGTTCACAACATTAACTGTGAGACCCATGTTCACAACAATGACTGGGAGAGGCATGTTCGCAACATTGGCTGTGAGAGCCGTGCTCACAACATTGACTGTGAGAGCCGTGTTCACAATATTGACTGTGAGAGCCTCTTCACAACATTGACTGTGAGAGCCGTATTCACAGCATTGACCGTGAGAGCCGTGTTTCCAACATTTACTGCGACAGACGTGTTCACAACATTAACTGTGAGACCCATGTTCACAACAATGACTGTGAGAGGCATGTTCGCAACATTGGCTGTGAGAGCCGTGCTCACAACATTGACTGTGAGAGCCGTGTTCAGAACATTGACTGTGAGAGCCGTGTTTACAACATTGACTGTGAGAGCCATGTTCACAACAATGACTGTGGGAGCCGTGTTCACAACATTGACCATGAGAGCCGTATTCACAACATTGACTGTGAGAGCCGTGTTTACAACATTTACTGTGCGAGCCGTGTTCACAACATTGACAGTGAGAGCCGTGTTCACAACATTGACAGTGAGAGCAGTGTTCACAACATTGACCGTGAGAGCCGTGTTCAGAACATTGACTGTGAGAGCCGTGTTCACAACATTGACTGTGAGAGCCGTGTTCACAACATTGACTGTGAGAGCCGTGTTCACAACATTGACAGTGAGAGCCGTGTTCACATTGACAGTGAGAGCAGTGTTCACAACATTGATCGTGAGAGCCGTGTTCACAACATTGACTGTGAGAGCTGTGTTCACAACATTGACCGTGAGAGCCGTGTTCACAACATTGACGGTGAGAGCCGTGTTCACAACATTGACTGTGAGAGCTGTGTTCACAGTATTGACTGTGAGAGCCATGTTCACAGCATTCACTGTGACAGACGTGTTCACAACATTAACTGTGAGACCCATGTTCACAGCACTGACTGTAAGTGCCGTGTTCACATTGACCGTGAGAGCAGTGTTCACAACATTGACGGTGAGAGCTGTGTTCACAATATTGACCGTGAGAGCCGTGATTTACACTGACCGTGAGAACCATGTTCACAACATTGACCATTAGATCCATGTTGACAACATTGACTGTGATCGACGTGTTTACAACATTGACTGTGAGGGCCATGTTCACATTGACTGTGAGAGCTGTGTTCACAACATTGACCGTGAGAATGGTGTTCACAAGATTAACCATGAGATCCATGTTGACAACATTGACTGGAGTGACGTGTTCACAGCATTGACTGTGAGAGCCGTGTTCACATTGACTGTGAGAACCGTGTTCACATTGACTGTGAGAGCTTTGTTCACAGTATTGACTGTGAGAGCGATATTCACAACAGACCGTGAGAGCGATTTTCAGAACATTGACTGTGAGAGCCCTGTTCACAACATTGACCGTGAGAGCCGTGTTCACAACATTGACCGTGAGAGTCGTGTTCACAACATTGACCGTGAGAGCCGTGTTCACAGCATTGACTGTGAGAGTCGTGTTCACAACATTGACTGTGATAGCCGTGTTCACAACATTGACTGTGAGAGCCGTGTTCACAACATTGACTGTGAGAGTTGTGTTCACAACATTGACTGTGAGAGACGTGTTCACAATATTAACTGTGAGAGCCATGTTCACAACTTTGACCATGAGAGCCATGTTCACAACATTGACTGTGAAAGCCATGCTCACAACATTGACTGTGAGAGCCATGTTCAGAACATTGACTGTTAGAGCGATATTCACAACATTGACTGTGAGAGCCGTGTTCACAACATTGACTGTGAGAGCCGTGTTCACAATATTGACTGTGCGAGCCGTGTTCACAGCATTGACTGTGAGAGCCGTGTTCATAACATTGACTGTGAGAGCATATTCACAACATTGACTGTGAGAGCCGTGTTCACAACATTGACTGTGAGAGCCGTGTTCACAACATTGACTGTGCGAGCCGTGTTCACAACATTGACTGTGAGAGCCGTGTTCACAGAATTGACAGTGAGAGCCGTATTCACAGCATTGACCGTGAGAGCCGTGTTTACAACATTGACTGTGACAGACGTGTTCACAACATTAACTGTGAGACCCATGTTCACAACAATGACTGGGAGAGGCATGTTTGCAACATTGGCTGTGAGAGCCGTGCTCACAACATTGACTGTGAGAGCCGTGTTCACAATATTGACTGTGAGAGCCTCTTCACAACATTGACTGTGAGAGCCGTGTTCACAACATTGACTGTGAAAGCCATGCTCACAACATTGACTGTGAGAGCCATGTTCAGAACATTGACTGTTAGAGCCGTGTTCACAACATTGACCGTGAGAGCCATGTTCACAACATTGACTGTGAGAGCCATGTTCACAACATTGACTGTGAGAGCCGTGTTCACAACATTGACTGTGAGAGCCGTGTTCTCAACATTGACTGTGAGAGCCTTGTTCACATTGACCGTGAGAACCGTGTATACAACATTGACTGTGGGAGCCGTGTTCACAACATTAACCGTGAGAGCCGTGTTCACAACGTTGATCTTGAGAGCCGTGTTCACAACATTGACCGTGAGACCCATGTTCACAACATTGACTGTGAGAGTTGTGATCACATTGACTGAGAACCGTGCACTCCCTCTGTGTGCAAAGTGTAAATATTTATTTGATTTTACCATTTGAAGGTGATGAGAGTTCTATTGATATATAAATGATTGATGCACGATCAATTGCACAAAGACTAAAGTTGGGTTCAACTGTGGCTTTATTACAGTCAGATGCGTGGCCCCCTGCTGCAGCTGGCGAAATGGCAGGGCACTGGAGGTCATGCATGTTTATACAGTTCTCCTTCGGCAGAGCCAGCCGGCAGGAGCTACCAGCGAACCTGTAGTGCAGGCCCTACCTTACATCTCCTAATCCAGTGGTTCACCACATTCACCCCCTGTTAAAAATGAGTCCGGCAGGGGTGACATGAAACTACATACAATTAGTGCAATTATGTACAGTGGTAGGGAAAGAAAAGTCCATGTTGACGGTCCGGAGTCCGTCAAAGCTTCAGCCGGTCCGGTGATTTTGTGCTTGGTTGGGAGCAGCGTAATGGTGGCGGCGAAGTCGGTGCTGGCGGTGGTGGAGGTGGCACCAATGGCGGTGGTGGCGTTGCTGATGCTGGCCAGTCATTGAGGAAGTCCAGGAGCGTGCCGAAGTCCTCTTCGTCCTCTTGTGCGGAAAACGGGAGGGGGGGGCGGGTGGTCTGGTGGGGTCAATATTGGCGGCGCGGTGGGAGGTGGGGGGGGGGGCGCATTGGTGGGGAGGTGTGTTGGGGTGGAACCTGAAGGTGCGAGGTCCCTGAGTGAGACAATATCTTGGCGGCCGTCGGGGAATTCAACGTAGGCATATTGAGGGTTGGCGTGGAGCAGGTGAACCCTGTCCACCAAGGGGTCCGCCTTGTGGAGTCGGATGTGCCTACAGAGAAGGACCGGTCCTGGAGCAGCGAGCCACGTCGGGAGCGACACCCCGGATGTGGACTTCCTGGGGAAGGTAAAAACACGTTCATGGGATGGGTGATTAGTGGTGGTGCACAATAGTGACCGGATGGAGTGCAGAGCGTCAGGAAGGACCTCCAGCCAGCGAGAGGCTGGGAGGTTCCTGGACCGTAGGGCCAGCTGGACGGCCCTCCAAACTGTCCCATTCTCCCGTTCTACTTGCCAGTTTCCCCGGGGGTTGTAGCTGGTCGTCCTGCTGGAGGCTATACCCCTGCTGAGCAGGAACTGACGCAGCTCATCGCTCATGAATGAGGATCCCCTGTCACTGTGGATGTCGGAGGGGAAACCGAACAGAGCGAAGATGGTGCTGAGGGCCTTGATGACGGTGGCAGACATCATATCGGGGCATGGGATGGCGAAGGGGAACCTGGAGTACTCATCGACCACACTGAGAATATACGTGTTACGGTCGGTGGAGGGGAGGGGCCCTTTGAAATCCACGCTGAGGCGTTCAAAGGGGTGGGAAGCCTTCACCAGGCGCACACGGTCCGGCCGGTAGAAGTGCGGCTTGCACTCTGCACAGACCTGGCAGTCTCTGGTGACTGTCCTTACTTCCTCGACGGGGTAGGGCATATTGCGAGCTTTGACTAGATGGTACCATCGAGTGATCCCCAGGTGACAAAGGCTGTCATGTAGGGCCCGGAGTTGGTCCACTTGTGCGCTGGCACATGTATCTCGGGAGAGGGCGTCTGGGGGCTCGTTGAGTTTACCGGGGCGATACAAGATCTCGTAATTATAGGTGGAGAGCTCGATTCTCCACCGCAAGATTTTATCATTTTTGATCTTGCCCCTCTGTTGTTATTGAACATGAAGGCTACCAACCGTTGGTCCGTAAGGAGAGTGAATCTCTTACCGGCCAGGTAATGCCTCCAATGCCGCACAGCTTCAACGATAGCTTGGGCCTCCTTCTCGATGGATGAGTGTCGAATTTCAGAGGCATGAAGGGTGCGGGAATAGAATGCCACGGGTCTGCCTGCCTGGTTTAGAGTGGCGGCAAGGGCGACGTCTGAAGTGTCGCTTTCTACTTGGAAAGGCAGTGACTCGTCCACTGCGTGCATCCCGGCCTTGGCGATGTCTGCTCTGATGCGGGCGAAAGCATGTTGTGCCTCGGCCGCAAGGGGGAATTGGGTGGACTGAATGAGTGGGCGGGCCTTGTCCGCATAGTTTGGGACCCACTGAGCGTAGTAGGAAAAGAACCCCAGGCAGCGTTTGAGGGCCTTGGGGCAGTGGGGAAGGGGAAGTTCCATGAGGGGGCGCATGCGGTCGGGGTCAGGCCCAAGAAGTCCATTTTGGACTACATAGCCGAGAATAGCTAACCGGGTCGTGCTGAACACACACTTCTCTTTGTTGTAGGTCAGGTTGAGAAGAGTGGCAGTGTGGAGGAATTTATCAAGGTTGGCATCGTGGTCCTGTTGGTCATGGCCGCAGATGGTGACATTATCTAAGTAGGGAAAGGTGGCCCGCAAACTGTACTGGTCGACCATTCGGCCCATCTCTCTTTGGAAGATTGAGACCCCATTTGTGACACCGAAAGGGACACTAAGGAAGTTGTAGAGGCGACCGTCTGCCTCGAAGGCAGTGTGTGGCCGGTCCGACTTCTGGATGGGGAGCTGGTGGTAGGCGGATTGCAGGTCAATTGTTGAGAAGACCCGGTACTGTGCAAACTGATTGACCATATCAGATATGCGTGGGAGGGGGTACGCGTCGAGCTGCGTGTACCAATTGATGGTCTGGCTGTAGTCCACGACCATCCTGTGTTTCTCTCCAGTTTTAACCACTATCACTTGGGCTATTCTGGGGCTGTTGCTGGCCTCGATAATACCCTCCTTAAGCAGCCGCTGGACTTCGGACCTGATGAAGGTCTTGTCCTGGGTGCTGTACCATCTGCTCCTCGTGGCAACAGGCTTGCAATCCGCAGTTAGATTGGCAAAAAGGGAGGGGGGATCGACCATGAGGGTCGCGAGGCCGCAAACGGTAAGGGGGGGTAAGGGCCCGCCGAATTTGAGGGTAAGGCTCTGGAGGTTGCACTGGAAGTCCAGGCCCAACAGGAGTGCAGCGCAGAGATTAGGAAGGACATAGAGGCGGAAGTTACTAAATTCTACGCCCTGGACCGTGAGGGTGACTGTACAAAAGCCTCGGATCGGGACGGAGTGGGATCCGGAGGCTAGGGAGATCCTTTGATTGGCAAGGTGGACCGCGAGGGAGCAGCGCCTTACCATATCTGGGTGAACGAAGCTTTCAGTGCTCCTGGAGTCCAGCAGGCACGAGGTCGCGTGGCCGTTGATTTTAACCGTCGTCGACGCGGTGGCCAGGTTGTGCGGGCGAGATTGGTCCAGCGTCATCGAAGCGAGCTGCGGGTAGCCATCGAATGCTTCGGGTGGCGAGCGGGTGCGGTTCCGATATCGGGATGTCCGGGGACCCTGTGGGGAACAAGATGGCGGCGCCCATGGTGCACACATTGCGGGGTCGGGACAAGGTGGCGGCACCCATGGGGTGCACGTGGCCGAAGGGAGACAAGATGGCGGCGCCCATTGGTCGCACATGGACCTGGGAGGAGAAGATGGCGGCTCCCATTGTGCGTCTGGCGTGGAGGAGGGGGCGATAGCGGGCGCGATCACAGCAACTGCGCGGGCCTGGCACACAGCCGCGAAGTAGCCCTTTTTACTGCAAGCTTTACAAACTGCAGTGCGGGCCGGGCAGTGTTGGCGGGGGTGCTTCTGCTGACCACAGAAGTAGCAGCTTCTGCTGACCGTAGAAGTAGCAGCGGGGACCCCCGGGGTGCGCGGATCGACGTGCGGCGCAGGCGTATTGGGAAGGCAGGGCCCCGGCTGAGGAGGTCGTCGGCGGGATCCAGGAGGGGTAGGAAGGAGTAGGAGGGTGGGCAGCATGGCGGGAGAGGTACGATTGTACGTTAAGGGATGCGACCGACGTGGAGAGCGCCAAGGTTTTCGTCTCCGCCAGTTCGAGCGTGGCCCCTTCCATCAATCATTCTCGGATGCGGTCCGACGCAATCCCCGTCACGAAGGCATCGCGCATGAGGAGATTTGCGTGTTCGGTGGCTGTGACGGCCTGACAGTCACAGTCCCGGACGAGTGGAATTTGGGCCCGCCAGAAGTCTAAGATGAACTCACCAGGTAGTTGCGAGCGGGTGGCAAGTACATGCCTGGCGAAGAGCGTGTTCGCCTTAGCGCGTGTTCTTTGAGGAGTTCCATCGTTTTGTGTAAGTCGTGGCGTCTTGGATCAACGGGAACACGCTGGAGCTCAGTCTGGAGTACAGGAAGTTTATCTTCTGAGCCTCCGTTGGCTCGGGGTCCGCTGCGTTGATGTAGGCCTCAAAACATGCTAGCCAGTGAGTAAAGTCTTTCCTGGCATCAGGCGAGTGCGGATCCAGCTGCAGGCGATCGGGCTTAATTCAGATATCCATTCTGTGGAAAATCTGACTGTAATAAATTGATACACGATCAATTGCACAAAGACTAAAGTTGGGTACAACTGTGGCTTTATTATAGTCAGATGTGAGGCCTCCTGCTGCAGCTGGCGAAATGGCAGGGCACTGGAGGTCATGCATATTTATACAGTTCTCCCTGGGCAGAGCCAGCCGGCAGGAGCTACCGGCGAACCTGTAGTGCAGGTCCTACCTTACATCTCCTATTACAGTGGATCACCACAATGATTGAGCATTTTCTTTTACTCACTATGAAATATTTAGCATGTATTAAATGTACTTAATCTTCTTCATGGGGTCACGGTTCATGAACAAGCTCGATTGCAATCTTGCGGCCTACTGAGGTGAAGGACGACCACTCGTGCAGCCCACTCACTAGCCCAGGTTGTCCATTACTGATGTAGACTGATCGCTCATTTTAAAATCAGTCAATGTTGCTGAAGAGCTTTACCAAGATACTGTCCTATCACTCTGCTGCATTGTAGCACAAAAACAGGCCATTCTGCCCATCTGCTCTGGGTCGGTGTATCTGCTCCACACCAGGGCCTCAGCCCCCTATTCTTCATCTGTTCCCAATCATCAACTCCTATTTCTCACCCTCTCATGTGTTTAACCAGCTTCCCCCTTAAATATATCAACATTATTCCCGTATCGGCCTCCCCGGATAGGCGCAGGAATGTGGCGACTAGGGGCTTTTCACAGTAACTTCATTGAAGCCTACTTGTGACAATAAGCGATTATTATTATTATTATATTATTATTATTCACCTCAACCTGTGGAAGCAAGTCCCAGGTTATCTCCACTCCCCGTGGGAGCAAAGTGCCACTGTGGAGTCTGCACGTTCTTCCTGTGTCTGCATGGGTTTCCTCCGGGTGCTCCGGTTTCCTCCCACAAGTCCTGAAAGACGTGTTGTTAGATAATTTGGACATTCTGAATTCGCCCTCCGGGGAGCCAAACATGCGCCGGAGTGTGGTGACTTGGGGCTTTTCATAGTAATCTCATTGCAGTGTTAATGTAAGCCTACTTGTGACAATAAAGATTATTATTATCCCACATTCTCCCCACTCCCTGTAGGAGCAAGTCCCACATTCTCTCCACTCCCCGCGTGAGCGAAGGGTTACTGTCTGTGCGGAGTCTGCAAGTTCTCCCTGTGTCTGCATGGATTTCCTCCGGGTGCTCCGGTTTCCTCCCAAAGTCCCGAAAGACATGCTGTTAGGTAATTTCAACATTCTGAATTCTCCCTCCATGAACCCAAACAGGCGCCGGAATTGGTAACTAATAATAATAATGATAATAATCGCTTATTGTCACAAGTGGTCTTCAATGGAGTTACTGTGAAAAGCCTCTAGTCGCCACATTCTGGCACCTGTTCGGGGAGGCTGGTACAGGGGCTTTTCACAGTACCTTCATTGCAGTGTTAATGTAAGCCTACTTGTGACAATAAAAATTATTATTATTATCCCACATTCTCCCCACTCCCCCTGGAATTGGAACAATTAGACTCAGAAGAAGGTCTGGAGACTCTATTACATTTTATGGGTAAGGTTTATCAAAGGGATGACTTGTTAAGTGCGAATGAAGCCGCGTCAAAATTCGATAGATTCCGGAAAACAGAGGATATCTCTATTGAGAACTACATAATGGAATTTAGCAGACTATATGGAAGGCTGCACAAACACCGCCTGGAATTTCCACAATCTGTGTTGGCATTTAAGTTACTGGATAGTGCTAGAGTGTCCAATATGGATAGGCTCCTGGTTTTGACAGGAGTTAAGTTTGCAGATAATGATACCGTATTTGATCAGGTGATAGAGGCCTTAAAGACGTTTCTGGGGAAACATTCAATTCCTATGGCTCGTATGTCAAAAATGGGTCAGTCAGCAATAAAGCAGACTATGGAAGATACACTACTGACAGGATGGTGAGATCGTGCGGTTACAAACAGGTTACAAGAGTATGGAAGGAGATCGGGACCCAGAAATTATGAGGACAGAAACCCATTTAAAACCTATAGTTGGAGGAGAGACATGGAGAATGAAAATAGGAAAATGAACCCCAGAAATGCCCGGGGTATGATAAATCAATGTTTTCGGTGTGACTCTCAATACCATTATGCTTTCAACTGTCCAACAAGTTATAATAGTGTGTTTGAAGCTACACATGACACGGACAAGTCAGAAGAGGAAAAAGATAGTGACCAAAAAGAAGGCATTGTCCTATTAACAAGCAGTTTTACTCCGGTAATGAGAATGTTGTTTCAGAATCGTTCAATTGTGCTGTATTGGACAGTGACTGCACATCTACTGTGTGTGGAATTAACTGGTTAAAATGTTACCTGGACTCTTTGAATGCTGAAAATCGTAACAATGTTAAGGAATTTGAAAGTTCCACAAGTTTCAGGTTTGGGGATGATAATACTCTGAAGTCGCGGATAAGAGTGGTGATCCCTTGTAATATTGCCAGAGTGAATCATTTCATTAGCACGGATGTTGTATCAAGTGAAATAGCTTTACTTCTGAGCAGACCGTCGATGAAGAAAGCACACATGAAACTGGATATGGAACAGGATAAGGCAACAGCTTTTGGAAAGATGATGGACTTACAATTTACACAGTCGGGACACTATTGTATTCCATTACTGACAAATAATATTTCAGGTGCAGTTGTTAAGGATGTGTTATTGGCAACTGGAAGTGGAACTTTAGCTGATAAAAAGCTTGTTGAATTAAAACTGCATAGGCAATTTATGCATCCATCTCCTCGGAGGCTGAAAAATTTATTAAGGATGCAGGGGTCAGGGATGAAGACTATCCTAAGCTGATAGAACAGGTTAGTGATCGCTGTGAGGTTTGTAGGAAGTACAGAAGGACACCATCACAGGCGATAGTAACCCTACCTTTGGACCTTTGGCCAGGGATTTTAACGACATTGTAGCCATGGACCTTAAGATCTGGGATAAAGCTAACAATATATTTATTTTGCATTTTGTAGATTTAGCAACCAGATTTAGTCAATCAACCATTGTACGAAGGAAAGAAAAGAGAGTAATCCTGGATCAGATTGTGGAAAAATGGATAGGGACAGGAATGGGCCCACCGGCAAAATTCCTTACAGACAGCGGGGGAGAATTTGCCAATGAAGAGTTTAGTGATATGTGTGAAAACGTAAATATCACAGTTATGAATACAGCTGCAGAAAGCCCATTTAGTAATGGTGTGTGTGGAAGAAACCATGCAGTAATAGATGACATGCTCTGGAAAATTTTGGCATATAGACCAAGTTGCAAGTTAAATTCAGCCTTAGCATGGGCGGTACATGTGATGAATTTGTTGGGGGATATAGTCCCTATCAATTAGTGTTTGGTAGAAATCCTAAAATTCCATCCATTTTGGATGACCAGCCTCCAGCTTGGGAAGGGACTACAATTAACTCTGCCTTTTCTGAGCATTGAAATGCATTACATAGCAGTAGAAAAGCTTTTTTGGAAACAGAAGTCGCTGAAAGAATTTGCAGAGCTTTAAGGCATAATGTATGGCCATTAACTATCGTTTTTCAGCAAGGAGACATAGTATACTATAAGAGAGACAATTTTAATGAATGGAAAAGCCCAGGGAAGATCATAGGCATAGATGGCAAAACAATTATTTTGCAACATGGCAATCTGACTGTCAGGGTATATTCATCAAGGATAATGGGTACAGATTACAAATGTTCAAGTTTAGACAGACATGATGAGGAACCAGGGTCATCTAGTACGCATGTGTTACAGAGCTATGAGGACAGTTAAGTGATATAGACAGGGATTCTGTAGAGGAACACAATACTTCTGATGAATTAGAACAGGCCATTTTTCCGAAAGGACAACTGTCAAAAGTATTTGCCTGAAGGATCTAGTCAATGGAAGGATGCAACTGTTATTAGTAGAGAAGGGAAGGCCACTGGAAAGTATAAATACTGGTTAAATGTACAGCATACAGGGGAGGGTATCAAGACAATGAATTGGGAATACAAAGTTCAAAAATGGAGGGCACAGAAACACAGTGCCTATTCAGATAGTACATCAGATAGTGAACAGGTTCACAGGAAAAGTTTGAGAACTATTGAAAGGACATCCCACAGCAGAATAGAAAGAGCAAGCAGTAGCAGTACAGAACGAGATACCAGGTGGGATAGGGAACGTAGTTTGTCAAGGTCACGGAATATGGGTAAGACTATGAATGCTACTCAGAAATACATGCACGTGAGATTTTGGTGGCCTCCAATAAATTAGATGAAAAAGTTATCAGAGATGCCAAACACCAAGAATTGCATAGTTGGAGTGAATTTAGGGTAAACACGGAAGTACCGGATAGGGTACAACGAGCTCTATCCCACAGATGGATTTGCACGGAAAAGGTTCTTCCGGATGGAACTTATAAGGCAAAGGCAAGGCTTGTGGCAAAAGGATTTGAAGAAAACTTAGAAGGTCAGGATTTAAGGGTAGATTCACCTACGGCAGGAAAGGTTATTTTAAAGATCTTCTTGGCACTATTGGCCATAAAGGCATGGGAATGCAAATCTATAGATATAAAAGCTGCCTTTTTGCAGGGGCATCAGCTTCAGAGAGACATTTTTCTCTGTCCTCCTAAAGAAGCAGCTAACACAGAAAGGGTACTCTGGAAGTTGAACAAATGTGTATGTGGATTAAATGATGCGTCTAGAGACTGGTATTTTTCGGTAATTTCAGTTTTGATACAGTTAGGCTGGTGCCAGTTGAAAGCAGATCCGGCAATGTTTTACTGGCACCATAAGGGAAATCTTTCTGGCAACTTTATGATGCATGTCGATGAGTTTTTGTGGGACTAGTGATTTTGAAGCTATTGTAATCTATGGGTTGAGGAAAGAATTCAGGGTTGGAAGTCAGGCTTCCGGTGTATTTAAGTATATTGGACTGGAAATCGCACAGACTAAGTTAGGTGCAACTTTACGCCAGCAATCTTGGGCGAAATTCTCCGTAATCGGCGCGATGTCCGCCGACCGGCGCCAAAAATGGTGCAAATCAGTCCGGCATCGCGCCGCCCCAAAGGTGCGGAATCCTCCGCATCGTGAGGGGCCGAGCCCTAACCTTGAGGGGCTAGGCCCGCGCCGGACTGATTTCCGCCCCGCCAGCTGGCGGGAAAGGCCTTTGGTGCCCCGCCAGCTGGCACGGAAATGACATTGCCGGGCGGCGCATGCATGGGAGCGTCAGCGGCCGCTCACGGCATCCCCGCACATGCGCAGTGGAGGGGGTCTCTTCCGCCTCCGCCATGGTGGAGACCGTGGCGAAGGCGGAAGGAAAAGAGTGCCCCCATGGCACAGGCCTGCCCGCGGATCGGTGGGCCCCGATCGCAGGCCAGGCCACCGTGGGGGGCCCCCCGGGGCCAGATCGCCCCGCGCCCCCCCCCCCAGGACCCTGGAGCCCGCCCGTGCCGCCTTGTCCCGCCGTTAAGAGAGGTGGTTTAATCCACGCTGGTGGCCAGGCATTCTAGCAGCGGGACTTTGGCCCATCCGGGCCGGAGAATTGCCGGGGGGGCCCACCAACCGGCGCGGCGCGATTCCCGCCCCCGCCGAATCTCCGGTGCCGGAGAATTCGGCAACCAGCGGGGGCGGGATTCACGCCAGCCGGGTCGGAGAATCTCGCCCCTTATTTGGAGAGCATCAGCCCAATAGCAATTAGTCGTGGTCGGGTTTCACAAAAAGACGCAGTGGTTTCAAAGATGGAAAAAGAGTAACTGCATAGTTTAATTGGGCAACTGAATTGATTAGGTAGACAGGCTAGACTGGATGTTAGTTTTGATGTCTTAGAGTTGAGTACAAAAATTAATTATCCTAAAGTGGAAGACATAATGAGAGCAAATAAAGCGTTGGTCAAACTAAAAATGCAGGAGTGTGTTTTGAGGTTCCCGGTTTTAGGTGATCTTAGGCACTTGAAACTGATAGTTTATAGTGATGCGTCCTCTGCAAATTTATGTGATGGGGTTTCAAGCGCAGGAGGTTTTATAATTTTCCTTTTGGGGAACAATGGTAAATGTTGCCCTCTTGTGTGGGAAACAAAGAAAATAAGGAGAGTTGTCAAAAGCACTTTGGCTACTGAGACATTAAGCCTTATGGAGGCGGTGGATATGACCTTTTATATATCTCATATTGACAGACATTTTGGGATTAGGGGATTTGGGTAACATACCCATTGAGTGTCACATTGAAAATAAATCCCTGTGGGAAAATGTGCACTCTACAAAAAGTGTCAATGAGAAAAGGCTAAGGATAGACATCGCAAGTTTGAAACAGGTGTCAGACAGAGGGGAGATAGCAAAAATTAAATGGGTTGACAGTAGCTATCAATTGTCTGACTGTTTAACAAAAAGAGGGGCTAGTTCACACAAACATTTGGATAATGTCAATGAAGGGTGCCTGTTTCTGTGACTTTTTTTTTCTTTTCAAAAAAAAGAGGGGGGGAAATTGCGTGTGTTTTTGAGATTCTTGAAATTTTCTTTTCACCAAATTATTTTTTTTCGCCAAGGAAGGGGAGACTGCTAAGGAATGGGTTAAGAAACATTCCAATTAGATGTCTCGTTGATTCAATAATTGGAACTGATATGTAAAGAGGCTACAGGTGGTCTTTGGGGCAGGTGATGTGATGATAGAGTTTGGTGCTGAGTGTGTTCAAAGAAAAATAAAGATGTTTGGGAAAAGGAGCAGAACTCTTGACTCTTTACTCAAAAGCAGCCAGAGGCGAACAATCCTCCCCCTCCCGGCCTGACCAACTGGCTCACATTAACGGTGCTGGTGGCAGCCCAGGCAGCCAGACGCTGTGATGCACAATCAATGACCACCAAAGCGAGGTTGTAGTCCAACTGAAAGCTTTAATAAGCTAGATGTTTCAAGCAGCTCAGGTACAGAATGAGGGCTGCTGGGGTGGCACGGGTTCTTATACCCCGCTTTTCAGGGCGGAGATATTATACACTCTAGCCAATAGAAAGTTTTCAGGTTCTACCAATGGTGCTTTAGCCTCTCAGGTACCGTAATACCTATAATACCACATTCACCCCCTGTTAACACAAAAGTCCGGTGGGGGTGGTGGCCAGAAACTACAAAACATAACAACATGGTATAATTAGTTATGGAGGTACCGTAATACCTCCGTACAGTGTTTAGAACTATTTACAAGTCTGGTAGCTATGTACATTTGATGGTTTATATTTACAGATTACAGTTAAAATGAAGCAATCAGTCGATCGGGGGCCCTGGTCGTCCTCTGTGATCGTCGGAGCCTCGGTGGTGACTCCGATGGAGGTTCGGGCGTCTGTGAATCCGGGAGCGTGGCTTCGATCTCCATGGCAGCTTCGTCACCCCTAGATGGCGTGGTGGGGAAAACAGCTGACCTGGGAAGGGAGCGCCTGTGGGGGACGTCGATGGGTGGGGGGGCCTGGACGGGGGTGGCGGAAGGACCGATCCTCCTGTAAGGTGCTGCGGTGGAGGGGAGGGTGGGACTGGTGGCTGGAACGTACGTGGAGTTCCAGCGGGTGCCAGGTCCCACAGGGAGACCGTATCTTGTCGGCCGTCGGGGTACGCCGACTGGGGGTAAGCGTACTGGGGGTTAGCATGGAGCAGATGGACCCTCTCGACCATCGGGTCTGACTTGTGCGCCCGCACGTGTTTTCGGAGCAGGATGGGTCCGGGTGCTGCCAGCCAGGTCGAGGAGGACTTCCTAGGGAAGACAAGGAGACGTTCGTGAGGTGTCTGATTGGTGGTCGTATAAAGTAGTGACCGGATGGAGTGGAGGGCATCCGGGAGGACTTCTTGCCAGCGGGAGACTGGGAGGTTCCTGGACCGTAGGGCCAGTAGGACGGTCTTTCAGACCGTTCTGTTCTCCCTCTCTACCTGTCCGTTACCCCGGGGGTTGTAGCTGGTCGTCCTGCTCGAGGCGATGCCTTTGCTGAGCAGGAATTGACGCAGATCGTCGCTCAGAAAGGAGGACCCCCTATCACTGTGTATGTAAGCGGGGAACCCGAACAGTGTAAAGATGCTATGGAGGGCCTTGATGACGGTGGTGGCGGTCATGTCGGGGCAGGGGTTGGCGAATGGGAACCGGGAGTACTCGTCAATCACGTTCAGGAAGAACGTGTTGCGGTCGGTGGAGGGGAGGGGGCCTTTGAAGTCCATGCTGAGGCGTTCAAAGGGACGGGAAGCCTTTATCAGGTGCGCTCTCTCTGGCTGGTAGAAGTGCGGTTTGCACTCCGCGCAGATTTGGCAGTCCCTGGTGGCAGTCCTGACCTTCTCGATGGAGTAGGTCAGGTTGTGGGTCTTGACGAAATGGAAAAAGGCGAGTGACCCCCGGGTGGCAGAGGTCCTTGTGGAGGGCTCGGAGACGGTCCACTTGTGCGGTGGCACATGTGCCGCTGGACAGGGCATCAGGAGGATTGTTTAGCTTCCCGGGACGATACAAGATCTCGTAGTTGTAGGTGGAGAGTTCGATCCTCCACCGCAAGATCTTGTCGTTTTTTATCTTGCCCCGCTGTGCATTATCGAACACGAAAGCAACCGACCGTTGGTCAGTGAGGAGAGTGAATCTCCTGCCAGCCAGGTAATGCCTCCAATGTCGAACAGCTTCTATTATGTAGAAATGTAGCCTGGGCCTCCTTTTCGACTGAGGAGCGGCTGATTCCAGAAGCATGGAGGGTTCGGGAGAAGAAGGCCACGGATCTGCCCGCTTGGTTGAGGGTAGCCGCCAGAGCTACGTCGGACGCATCGCTCTCGGCCTGGAAGGGGAGGGACTCGTCGATGGCATGCATCGTGGCCTTTGCAATGTCTGCTTTGATGCGGCTGAAGGCCTGGCGGGCCTCTATCGACAGGGGAAAAGCTGTGGATTGGATCAGGGGATGGTCTTGTCCGCATAGTTGGGGACCCACTGGGCGTAGTAGCTAAAAGACCCTAGGCAGCGTTTCAGGGCCTTGGAGCAGTGAGGGAGGGGGAAGTCCATAAGGTGGCGCATGCGTTCAGGGTCGGAGCCTATAACTCCATTTCATACTACGTAGCCGAGAATGGCTAGACGGTCGGTGCTAAAGACGCATTTATCCTTATTGTATGTTAAGTTAAGGATTTTAGCAGTCTGGAGAAATGTCGGAGGTTGGTGTCGTGGGCCTGCTGGTCGTGGCCGCAGATGGTGACATTATCGAGATACGGGAATGTTGCCCGTAAACCGCACCGGTCAACCATTTGGTCCATCTCGCGCTGGAAGACCGAGACCCCGTTGGTGACACCGAAGGGAACCCTTTAGAAGTGATAGAGCCGCCCGTCTGCCTCGAAGGCAGTGTATTTGCGGTCACTAATGCGGATGGTGGTAGGCGGATTTGAGGTCCACCGTGGAGAAGACCTTATAATGCCAGTTCTGTATCCACCTTGCCAGCTCACCCCTGATCCCGTGTGACTTCACCTTTTGTACTAGTCTACCATGAGGGACCTTGTAAAAGGCCTTACTGAAGTCCATATAGACAACATCCACTGCCCTACCTGCATCAATCATCTTAGTGACCTCCTCGAAAAACTCTATCAAGTTAGTGAGACACGACCTCCCCTTCACAAAACCATGCTGCCTCTCACTAATACGTCCATTTGCTTCCAAATGGGAGTAGATCCTGTATCAAAGAATTCTCTCCAGTAATTTCCCTACCACTGAAGTAAGGCTCACTGGCCTGTAGTTCCCTGGATTATCCTTGCTACCCTTCTTAAACAGAGGAACAACATTGGCTATTCTCCAGTCCTCCGGGACATCACCTGAAGACAGTGAGGATCCAAAGATTTCTGTCAAGGCCTCAGCAATTTCCTCTCCAGCCTCCTTCAGTATTCTGGGGTAAATCCCAGGCCCTGGGGACTTATCTACGTTAATATTTTTTAAGATGCCCAACACCTCGTCTTTTTGGATCACAATGTGACCCAGGCTATCTACACACCCTTCTCCAGACTCAACATCTACTAATTCCTTCTCTTTGGTGAATACTGATGCAAAGTATTCATTTAGTACCTCGCCCATTTCCTCTGGCTCCACACATAGATTCCCTTGCCTATCCTTCAGTGGGCCAACCCTTTCCCTGGCTACCCTCTTGCTTTTTATGTACGTGTAAAAAGCCTTGGGATTTTCTTTAACCCTATTTGCCAATGACATATATTCAACACATAGGCATAATTACACACAGACTTGGCCACACGCACACAGATATAGTCATCACACACACAATTACACAGACATAAACACGTATAATTACATACAGGCATAGCCATACACAATTACAAACAGAGTCAAACACACACTCAATTACACACAGACAGTCATCACAACACAATTACACACAGACATAACCAAAATACACACGCAGTTACACACAGACATAGTCAACTTACACACATAATAACACACAGACACAGTCAACACACCCACACAAAATTAAACACCGATATAGTCAGCACACACACGATTACACGCACACATAGTCAACACACACACAATGACACACAGACATAGTCAGCACACACAATTACATAAAGATATAGTCAACAAACAGGCATAATTACACACAGATGTGGCCACACACACACAGATATAGTCATCACACACACAATTACACAGAGACAAAGAACAAAGAACAAAGAAAAGTACAGGAACAGGCCCTTCAGCCCTCCAAACCTGCGCCGACCTTGCTGTCCGTCTAAACTAAAATCTTCTACACTTCCGGGGTCCGTATCCCTCTATTCCCATCCTATTCATGTATTTGTCAAGATGCCCCTTAAACGTCACTATCATCCCTGCTTCCACCACCTCCTCCGGCAGCGAGTTCCAGGCACCCACTACCCTCTGTGTAAAAAATTTGCCTCGTACATCTCCTCTAAACCTTGCCCCTCGCACCTTAAACCTATGCCCCCAAGTAATTGACCCCTCTACCCTGGGGAAAAGCCTCTGACTATCCACTCTGTCTATGCCCCTCATAATTTTGTAGACTAAGCCATGTACAATTACACACAGGCATTATTGTCACAAGTAGGCTTAAATTAACACCGTAATGAAGTCACTGTAAAAATCCCCAAGTCGCCACATTCCGGCGCCTGTTTGGGTACACAGAGGGAGATTTCAGAATGCCCAATTCACCTAACAAGCTCGTCTTTTGGGACTTGTGGGAGGAAACCGGATCACCGGAGGAAACCTATGCAGGCACGGGGAGAACGTGCAGACTCCGCACAGACAGTGACCCAAGCGGGAATTTAACTTGGGACCCTGGCACTGTGAAGCAACAGCGCTAACCAATGTGCTACCGTGTCGCCCTGTTTTAGGATTTCTCACAATTTCTTCTTGTGGTTGCATTACAAAATGTTGCTGAACTTTCAACAGAGCTCTTCCATTTCTCCTTCAGACTGTTCCGTCATCAGTGCTGATTAGATTTGAATGAGGACTTGCCTGTTGCAGTACCTTCGCGTACTTTAATCATCTGTTACCGTTTGGATGGTCCAGCCTGACTGTGTCATCTGGTTGCAATGGTTGGAGCCTTCTTGTGGATTTGTGGTAAAATCTCTTTTGCCTCCTTTTTTGAAAGATCAGTTTCCTCTCCAGTCTTTGATTAATTGGTTCTTTTGGGATCTTGGGAAGGTTGTCCTCAATTGCCTATTCATCAGCAACTGAGATGGTTAAAGCCCATTGATTAATGGTGTTGCACGATAACTCAAGAGCACGAGATAAGTGTCTTCTCGGCTATCTATTGCTTTTCTTAGCAACTGTTTCACTATATGAACACCCTTTTCCGCCTTTCTGTTAGACTGAGGATACAGAGGACTTGAAGTGACATGTTTGAAATCGTAATGACATGCAAACTCTGTCCACTCATAACTATTGAAACAGGGACCATTCTCACTCATGACTGTGTTCGGTATCCCATGGTACTCAAAAATCTCTTTAAAATGTTTTATTACACCTCTAGCAGTGGAGTTCGCTAGCTGTGCTATTTCTGGATAATTGGAAAAGTAGTCAATGACTAAAAGATATTCCTTTCCATTCAGTTAAAAGCGATCCATGTCAACCTTCTGCCACAGAGTTGTGACTATCTCACCATCTGCATCAGTTCTTTGCTTTGTTTGCATTGAAACGTTTGACAGGTTTCACAGTTGTCGACCATCTCTTCAATATATTGGTTTATACCTGGCAAGTAAACTGTATACCTGGCCCTACGCTTGCACTTTTCTATTCATAAGTGCCTTTCATGGAGTTTTTTTAAGTATCATAACCTTTAATGAGGCGGCATGTGGCACAGTGGTTAGCACTGGGTCTGTGGCGCTGAGGACCCTGGTTCCATTCCCGGCCCTGGGTCACTGTCCATGTGGAGTTTGCACATTCTCCCCATGTCTGCGTGGGTTTCATTCCCACAACCCAAAGATGTGCAGGTTAGGTGGATTGGCCATGCTAAATTGCCCCTTAATTGGAAAAGAAAAATAAATGGGCACTCTAAATTTTTTTTAAAAATCATAGCCTTAATGATTGTGGAATTACAATCCTTTGTCGTTGAAGCAAAAAACGATTTACTGCACTTAACTCTGCCCTTACATTATAATAACTTGAGCAGGGACCAATAGGCCATCCCTCGTAGAGATCATAGAATCATAGAATTTACAGTGCAGAAGGAGGCCATTTGACTCATTGAGTCTGCACCGGCCCTTACAAAGAGCACCCTACTCAAGCCCACGTATCTACCCATAACCCTGTAACCCCCACTTCACCTTTATTGGACACAAGGGGCAATTTAGCATGGCCAATCCACATAACCAGCACATCTTTGGACTGTGGGATGAAACCGGAGCACCGGAGGAAACCCACGCAGACACGGGGAGAACGTGCAGACCCGCACAGACAGTGACCCAGCCGGGAATCGAACTTGGGAACCTGGAGCTGTGAAGCAACTGTGCCAACCACTATGCTATGTGCTGCCAAATGTGTTATCACCTTTTGTAAAACTGTGTCGTTGATCATTTCTTCCTTTATTAATCTGGATTTGTCATCAGATACCGGAAGAGACTCAGTGACAAGATTTACATGGACTTGAACATCCTCACTGAACTGGTGTATCTCTTCTATGCCTGTGGCTCGAGATAGTGTATCAGAAACAATTAGATGCTTGCACGGTGTGTAGATCAGCTCAAGCTCATATTGTTGTAGCTTCATGATCATGCGCTGGATCCCAGGGGATATCTCGTTCAGATTTCTTTAAACTATTGCGACCAGTGGTCTGTGGTCAGTTTCCATTACAAACATTGGAAGACCATATACAGGGAACATAGTATGACCATTAATTAAACCTAGGCATTCCTCCTCAATTTGCGCATGCCTTCATTCCGTATCTAACACTGATCTGAATGCATACGCTACTGGAGGCCAGTTTTCTTCCACATCTTGATGTAACATGACTGCTCCCAACCCATACTTCGACACATCCTTCGAAAGTTTGGTCGTTTTCACTGCGTCATAAAAACATCAGGAATGGCGCTGTTGTCAATGATACTTGTGATGCTTACCATTCCTGTTTATGTCTAATAGACCATTGGAATATGGCATCTTTCTTGGTTGTTTCTTTGAGGTGTGATGTTTTAGCTGCGAGATTGGGAATAAATTTCCCAACAAAATTTATCATCCCTAAAATTCTTAGTGTACCTTTTTTATCATTGGGACGTGGTATCTTCAGGATTGCCTTTATTTGATTTTGATCTGCCGTTTGCAGAGAGCTTGGGCTGGATTCTCCGCCGGCGGGATGCTCCGTTTTGTCGGCAGCCCGGAGGTTTGCCGACTGCGTGGGGCTGCCCCACAATGGGAAACCCCATTGACCAGCCGGCATAATGGAGCATCCCGCCGGCGGGGTGAAACAGAAATGTGGCACGGCGGGGCGGAGAATCCTGCCCCTGATCTCCCAAGAAAATGATATTCTTAACACCAATTTGACATTGTTTTGTTCAACGTTAAGCCATTCTTTCTAATGCTCTTTAGGAGAACCCTGAGAAGCTTTTTTTCATGTTCTTCTCGTGTTGAACCCAGGTGATTATGTTATTAACATAAACTCTGACTCTTGGAATCCCTTCAACTATGTGGTCCATGGCACGATGGAAAATTTCTGATGCCGAAATTATGCCAAATGGCATCCTTACGAAACAATATTGTCCGAAAGGAATGTTGGAAGCTTTGCACCTTTGTGCTTTCTCTATTCAATTTAAGCGGCCAGAAACCTTGTGACGCATCTAATTTATTGAAACATGTTGCTCCTGCCATCTCGCATGTTATTTCCTCTCTTTTCGGTATCAAATAATGTTCTATTTTAATGTTGAGGTTCAGATCCATGGGTTCCATGCAGATGCGTAGGTCATTATTTCTCTTCTTGACACAAACCATAGAGTTTACCCAGTCTGTACATTCTTCTATGCGTTTGATTACACCTAAATCTGTCATCCTTTCTAGCTCAGCCTTCAATTTGTCTTTTAATGGAGCTGCACGTGTCAGTGCATGTATTACTGGTTTCGCGTTCTCCTTCAACTGGATTCAATACTTGTAAGGTAAAGTGCCAAAGCCTTGAAATGTCTAAAAAAAAAATTTAAATTTAAAGAAATTCCTTCAGTATTGAATCTACAGATGCATGTTGTATGGTTGCAGTGCTGTCTGCACTGTCCGCTTAACTAGCTGAAGTGCTTCACACGCTGCCACTCCTAGGAGAGATTCACGATCCCCTTCGACGATGGAAAATGTTGCTGTGTGAACACTGTTTTTCACATTTACATCGAACTCACATGCGCCTAGCGTCAGAATTTCATTTCCGTTGTAGTCTTTCAGTATTACTGCTTTCTTTGACACTTGCAAATTACTTCTCAGCTCTTTTAAATCTGACAAACTGATAAGGTTTTCCATCGCTCCCGTGTCGAGTTTGAAGTTAATTCGTGTGTCATTAATCATTAATGGAACCGTCCATTTGTCTTTTGGAGTATTTGCATTTACTTCACTGTTGCTGCAAATCGTCATTAAAGCGTTGTCTTTTTGCATATCTGAACTATCCCTGTCCACACTAGAAATCATGTCGGCGAAGAACGTGTCTTCGAGGCATATTTCATTAAACATGTTTTTGATTGTTTTTGCTTGTTCTGCTTTTTTACTGGAAAAGCATTGCTTAGCAAAATGATTTCTGCATTTACATTTGAAGCATTTTTTCCAAATGCTGGACATTGGCGTGGCAAATGTCGATTGCCGCATCGCTGACATGAAATGGAGGATCCAGTTGGCCGCTTAAAATGGCCTTCGGCGCTGGGACCACTTTTTTTACTCGAGGCGTCACTACATTAATGGTGTCGGCTGCCTCTTCAATCTTTGTGTCAAAATTTTTGAGATACAAAGTGCTAACCTGCTACACAGCTGGCTCGCTGGCATGACAAAGCCTGAGAGCATCATCAAGCTGAAGCTCATTTTCTCTTAACAGTCTCTCTTGGTTCCTGCTCTTGTGGTTAGAAATCCCAAACACAATCTGATCGCGGATCATCGACGACTATAGGGTAGCAAAATTACACGACTGCGCCTTTAATCGCAAATCGGTCAGAAAATTATCAATTGATTTGCCTGCTTTCTGAGCGCGCTTGCAAAATATGTAGCGCTTGAACGCTCTTATTGAAAAAAAAATCTTAATCTTTATTATTGTCACAAGTAGGCTTACATTTAGACTTCAATGAGTTACTGTGAAAATCCTCTAGTCACCACACTCCAGCGCCTGTTCGGGTACACTGAGGCAGAATTCAGAATGTCCAATTCACCTAACAGCACGTCTTTTGGGATTCGTGGGAGGAAACCGGAGCATCCGGAGGAAACCAAAGCAGGCACGGGAAGAACGTGTAGACTCTGCACAGACAGTGACCCAAGCCGAAAATTGAACCTGGGTCCTGGTGCTGTGAAGCAACAATGCGAACCATTATGCTGCCGTGTTGCCTTTTTTTGCAGAGCAATGCTGATCAAATTGCCTTTCAACTTCCTCAAAGTTCTTGCTATCTGCCTCGCTATCGAAAAGAACCTGTTAAATGTTCCAGTGCTTGGGGACTTGCTACAGTGAGCAGCAATGCAATACACCTCTCATCAGGCAGTGGCTGCAGACCAAGGGCTACAACATAGTGTTTGAATGCTGTTTGAACACATGCCAATTCTCATCCACATTAGCAGTGACTCAAAGCTTGTGAGGTGCCTTCAGACCTTTCATCCTGAGCTTCAAAGTCTTACAGTGCATTGAGTACTAGTTGCCAGTAGTTCACGAGGTTAGTACAATTTGTTTTTCTGTACCTTCTTCTTCGGAGTTAACTTAAATTGTTCGGATGTTCAAACAGTCTTTTTTTTCTTAGTAGATCTTTAGTTCTGGTACTATGTCATGTTCTTGTGCTATGGCCGGTAGGAATGATACACAATAGAACATCTAGTTCTTGATTAGTTAAAGTATTTTGTTATAAAATAAATGTGTGGTAAAGATAACTCTAAGAAATATATTACAAACTACTAATACAAATAAATTATCCTAGAGCTACTACAAGTATGACTATCCACCAACACGACTAACTCCCAACTCCTCGAGGTACAGAGTCACATGGTAGATTTACACTGCCACCTGCTGGTCGGAGGTCATGAGCATTATTATATACATGATTGCTTATGTGTATCATTACACCTCCTGCTTGACTTAAAGATAAATTTCGACTTCCGGTGGCGTCTATGAAGGAGTAAGTCACACATTTGGTGGCTCCTGCTGTGGTCGGACTTTTGGACCTTTCCCCCGGACTTTTTTCCGGTTTAAAATGGGGAATTTGAAGGCTATGGCAATTGGGCACCGTTTCCACGTATCGGTGTATGGAGAAAAGAACCAGAAGTGCACGAAAAGGCAGAAATAGGAAGACAGGCGAGGGCTGGGCTGAAGCTGCAGCAGGAGACAGCATGGCCGAGGACCGGACCCCTGGGGTGTCGGCCCAGCGATCAACGGAGCAGTTGATGCAGGTCATCCAGGACGGCTTTGCGAAGCAGAAACGGGACTGCCTGGACCCGATTAAAGAGTCGATATGATCGGCTGGAGCACAGACTGGACGCCCAGGATCGGGCGATCCAGAAGGTTGAGAAGGCGCTGGCTGAGCAGGAGGAGCATCAAACTGCCGTGGAGCTGGAGGTGGGAATGCTGCGGGACCAGCAGGAAAGGCTTCTGGAGAAGGTCCCGTCGGCAGAACTTAAGAATTGTCGGGCTCTGGGAGGGAGCCGAGGGAGTGGATGCTGGGGCATACGTAGCGGGTATGTTCGAAAAGCTGCTGGGGGAGGGGACATTCAGTATACAGTGCTTGCGAGGAAGCCGCGAGCGGGGGACCCTCCGAGGGCACTGGTGGTGAGATTCCACAGGTTCCTGGACAAGGAGTGTATTCTTCAGTGGGCCAGGCGAACGCGGAGCTGTAAATGGGACAACAGTATCCTGCGGGTGTACCAGGACCTGAGTGTGGCAGTGGCTAGGAAAAGGGCAGGCTTCAACCAAGTTAAGTCAATCTTATTCAAGAAACAGGTGAAGTTTGGACTGCTGTATCCGGCTTGTCTTTGGGTCACATATGAGGACCAGCATCATTATTTTGAGTCGCCCGAAGATGCGCTGGACTTTGCGAAAAGAAAAGGACTGGTGGGGGGCTGAGAACTCTCGAACTTTGATGCAACTTGTTGGCTTATAGTGGGCCTTGTTGTTAATTTTTTTTTAAATTTCTCCTCTTATTTTGTCTCTTCTGTTTAAGAAGGAGGGGGGAAAAGTTTTGTCGTTTTCAGGTTTTCTTTTTGGTGGATGTTGGCAATGTCTTTTTCGGTTATGTACACTTTTGTGGGATGGAGACATGCTTGTTTGGGTGTCGGTGGGTGGTGGTTTTGTTTTTCAGCTGGGTGATTGTGTGGGGATTGTTAGATGAGGGGATTTGTTTGTATGAGTGGGGGGGGGGAGGGGAGTGAGGGAACAATAGGTGGGAGACTTTTTGGTGCCGGGGGCAGGGGGCCACCAAGCTAGCTGGGTGAGCTAGCTCACGGAAGCGCAGTGGGGTGGGGGGGGGGGTGCATATGTTTAGTTTATTATATGGGTTAGATTTCAGAGTAGTGTTGCTGGTGGGGGAGGGGGGTAGTGGTTCTGCTGACGAGGGAGGGACTTCGGTGGAGCGACAGTGAGCAGGTCGGTGGTGGGGCGGGCCGGAGGAGGCGCGGTGCATGGGCTGGAGGTGGGCCCAAGAAAGGGGATGGCTGATCGGCAGGGGGGGGTGCTCTTTGCCCCCCCAACTAGGCAATCACCTGGAATGTTTGAGTGTTAAATGGGCCAGTTAAGAGGGCACGTGTGTTCGGGCATCTTAGGGGGACTGAAGGCGGACGTGATAAAGCTGCAGGAGACGCACCTTAGAGTAGTGGACCAGGTTAGATTGAGGAAAGGCTGGGTCAGTCAGGTTTTCCACTCGGGGCTGGATACAAAGGCTAGAGGGGTTGCGATCTTGATTAATAAGCGGGTGATATTTGAAGTGGGTAGAATAGTTTTGGATGTGGGGGGTCGATATATTATGGTTAGTGGGAAGCTGGAGGGGATGAAGGTAGTGCTGGTTAATGTATATGCGCCAAATTGAGATGATGTGGAATTTATAAAGAGGATGTTGGGGCAGATACTGGACCTGGACTCGCACAAACTGATCATGGGAGAGGACTTTAATACAGTTATTGATCCCGACCTGAGTCGGTCATGCTCGAAAACGGGCAGGGTGCCAGCAATGGCAAAGGAACTGAAAGGACTCATGGAGCAGATGGGGGGGGTGGTACCATGGAGATTTAGGCAGCCGAGGGTGAAGGAGTTTTCCTTCTACTCCCACGTACATAAGGTATACTCTCTGAGGCACGATCAATTTGGCTGGAGACGAAGTTGAATTCAAACTGAGGCTTTATTAGTATCTGAAGTGTGGCCTCCTACAGCAGCTGATGAAATGGCTGCGAGCTGAAGGCCACGCATATTTATAACCTGGCTCCTGGGCGGAGCTAGCATGCAGGGGCCACAGCTGAACCTGTAGTGCAGGTTCTATCGTACAACCCTTAATATAGGAACACAGTGGTTTACCACATTCACCCCCTGTTAAAATTGAGTCCGGCGGGGGTGGGGTGGATAACTATATACAATTCACAATCTTTAATATTTACAGAACAGTGAAAAAAAAATGTCTCTGGTCACCCGGTGGGCCGGTCAGAGGTTCAGCCGGTCCGGCGCCTTGATCGTCCTCTGGGATAGACGAAGTGGAGCCGGTGATGTTGGTGCTGTCGTGGTCGAAGTTGACTCCGGGAGCATCCAAAATCATCTTCATCAACGGGGGTGGGCAGGGGGAGGACAGACAGTCCTAGGGGGGATGATGGGGGCGGCGGGGGAGGGGAGAGTTGCGCCGGGGGCGACGGGGGTGGTGTGGGGGTGGAACCTGCTGGTGCCAGGTCCCTGAGGGAGACGGTATCCTGGCGGCCGTCGGGGAATGCCACGTAGGCGTACTGTGGGTTTGCGTGGAGCAGGTGCACCCTTTCCACCAACGGTTCCGCCTTGTGGAGCCGCACATGTTTACAGAGACGAACGGTTCCCGGAGCTGTGAGCCAAGTTGGGAGTGATACCTCAGATGTGGACTTCCTGGGGAAGGCAAAAAGACGTTCATGCGGTGTACTGTTAGTAGCAGTGCAAAGTAATGAGCAAATGGAATGTAGTGCATCAGGGAGGACCTCATGCCAACGGGAGGCCGGGAGATTTCTGGACCGTAGGGCCAGCTGGACGGCCCTCCATACTGTCCCATTCTCCCTTTCTACCTGTCCGTTTCCTCGGGGGTTGTAGCTCGTCATTCTGCTGGAGGCGATACCCCTGCTGAGCAGGAACTGGCGTATCTCATCACTCATGAATGAAGATCCCCTGTCACTGTGGATGTAGGCGGGGAAGCCGAACAGAGTGAAGATAGAATTAAGGACCTTAATGACGGTGGCAGACGTCATGTCGGGGTATGGGATGGTGAAGGGAAGACGGGAGTATTGATCGATCACACTGAGGAAATACGTGTGTCAGTCGGAGGAGGGGAGGGGGCCTTTGAAATCCACGCTGAGGCGTTCAAAGGGGCGGGAGGCCTTCACCAGGTGCTCGCGGTCCGGCCGGTAGAAGTGCGGCTTGCACTCCGCACAGAACTGACAGTCCCTGGTGACTGTCCTTACTTCCTCGACGGAGTAGGGCAGATTACGTGCCTTAATGAAGTGGTACAACCGAGTGACCCCTGGGTGACAAAGGCTGTCGTGCACGGTCCGGAGTCGGTCTACCTGTGCGCTGGCACATGTACCTCGGCATAGGGCGTCTGGGGGCACGTTGAGTTTGCCAGGGTGTAGTTAATCTCGTAGTTATAGGTGGAGAGCTCGATTCGCCACCGCAAGATTGTGTCATTTTTGATCTTGCCCCGCTGTGTGTTATTGAACATGAAGGCAACCGACCGTTGGTCAGTGAGGAGAGTGAATCTCCTGCCGGCCAGGTAATGCCTCGAATGTCGCACAGCCTAAACGATAGCCTGGGCCTCCTTTTCAACGGATGAGTGCCGAATTTCGGAGGCATGGAGGGTGCGGGAAAAGAATGCCACGGGCCTGCCAGCCTGGTTGAGGGTGGCGACAACGGCGACGTCCGCTGCGTCGCTTTCTACTTGGAAAGGAAGTGTTTTGTCTACAGCGTGCATTCCAGCTTTGACAATATCAGCTCTGATCCGGGCGAAGGCCTGTTGGACCTCTGCCGTCAGGGGGAAATGAGTGGACTGTATGAGTGGGTGGGCCTTGTCCGCATAGTTTGGGACCCACTGAGCATAATACGAGAAGAACCCCAGGCAGCGTTTGAGGGCCTTGGGACAGTGAGGGAGGGGGAGCTCCATGAGGGGGCGCATGCAGTCGTGATCAGGCCCCAGAACTCCGTTCTGGACCACGTAGCCGAGGATGGCTAGGCGGTTTGTATGGAACACACACTTCTCCTTGTTATACGTGAGGTTGAGGAGAGTAGCGGTGCGGAGAAATTTAGCGAGGTTGGCTTCGTGGTCCTGCTGATCATGGCCGCAGATGGTCACATTGTCTAGGTACGGAAATGTGGCCCGCAAGCCGTACCGGTCGACCATTCGGTCCATCTCCCTTTGGAAGACCAAAACCCCATTGGTGACGCTGAAGGGGACCCTAAGGAAGTGATATAGTCGGCCGTCTGCCTTGAAGGCGGTGTATGGCCGGTCCGATTTACGGATGGGGAGCTGGTGGTAAGCGGATTTCAGGTCCACCATTGAGAAGACCCGGTACTGTGCAATCTGGTTAACCATGTCAGATATGCGTGGGAGGGGGTACCCGTCGAGCTGCGTGTACTTGTTGATGGTCTGGCTGTAGTCCACGACAATTCGATTTTTCTCCCCAGACTTAACCACTACCACTTGAGCTCTCCAGGGGCTGTTGCTGGCCTCGATGACTCCCTCCTGAAGCAACCGCTGGACCTCGGACCTGATGAAGGCCTTATCCTGGGTGCTGTACTGTCTGCTCCTGGTGTTGACGGGTTTGCAATCTGGAGTTAGATTGGCAAAGAGGGAAGGAGGATCGACCTTTAGGGTTGTGAGGCCGCACACAGTGAGGGGTGGTAAGGGTCCGCCGAATTTAAGGGTCAGGCTCTGGAGGTTGCACTGAAAGTCCAGGCCAAGGCTAAGTGCAGCGCAGAGGTTAGGGAGGACGTAGAGGCGAAAACCGTGGAACTCTACGCCTTGGACTGTGAGCGTGACCGTGCAGTACCCCCGGATCGCTATGCGATGGGATCCGGAGGCCAGGGAGATGCTTTGATTGGTAGGGTGGACTTTAAGGGAGCAGCGCCTTACCGTATTTTGATGTACAAAGCTCTCGGTGCTCCCGGAGCCCAGTAGGCAGGAGGTCACGTGGCCGTTGACTTTCACGCTGGTGGATGCGTTGGTCAGAGTGCGTGGTCTGGACTGGTCGATTACCATGGATGCGAGTCGTGGTTGATCATCGGGTAGTGAGGCAGCTGCTGCGTCGGGGTCCTGAAACGCCGTTGGTCTCCATGTGCTGAGGGGTGGACAAGATGGCGGCGCCCGGAGGTCCTGGGGGTCACAAAATGGCGGTGCCCATTGAACGCACGTTGCATGGGTGGAGCAAGATGGCGGTGCCCATGAAACGCACGTGTTGTGCGGGGGAGAAGATGGCGGCGCCCATTGCTCGCACATGGCCTGGGGAGGATAGCAGCGCCCATTGTCTGTGACCGGGGTGGGTGGGGGCGACCGCTGCCGCTGAGCGGGCCTGGCACACCGCTGCGTAGTGGGCCCTGCTTCCCGCAGGCCTTACAAAGGGCAGCCTGGGCCGGGCAGCATTGGCGGGGGTGTCTATGTTGGCTGCAAAAATAGCATCGGGGCCCCGATCACTGGCTGGTGCATAGCGCAGGCGTATTGGGTGGGTAGCATCCGCTGGGGTGGCTGCCTGTGCGGCCCATGAAGCGTAGGAGGACTGGGCCACACGGTTGGGGGCGTAGGACTGCACATTACGCAGGGCGACCGTCATGGAAAGCGCTAGTGTTTTAGTCTCTGCGAGGTCCCGCGTGGCCCCTTCTAGGAGTTGCTGCCTGGTACTATCGGACCCAATCCCAGTTACAAAAGCGTCCCTCATAAGGAGATCTGAGTGCTCCTTAGCTGTAACGTCCTGGCAGTCCCGAACTAGTGGGATCAGGGCCCTCCAGAAGTCCTCGATTGACTCACCAGGTATTTGAGTATGCGTTGCGAGCGCGTGTCTGGTGAAGAGCGTGCTCAGCTTCTGCTCATAATTCTCTTTGAATCGGGTCATAGCGTCATTGTAATTGTGCGCATCCTGGATCAGCGGGATGATTTTAGAGCTGAGTCTGGAGTATAATATCTGGATATTCTGAGCCTCTGGAACAGGAGTCGGCGCCGCGTTGATATACGCTTCAAAACAAGCTAGCCCGTGCTGAAAGTCCTTTCTGGCATCGCTTGCATGTGGATCCAGCTGCAGGCGATCTGGTTTAATCCGGAGGTCCATCTTCTAAATCTGATACTAATAAATTGAGGCACGATCAATTTGGCTGGAGACGAAGTTGAATTCAAACTGAGGCTTTATTAGTATCTGAAATGTGGCCTCCCACAGCAGCTGACGAAATGGCTGCAAGCTGGAGGCCACGCACATTTATAACCCGGCTCCTGGGCGGAGCTATCATGCAGGGGCCCAGGTGAACCTGTAGTGCAGGTTCTACCGTACAACCCTTAAAATAGGAACACAGTGGTTTACCACACTCTTGGATCGATTTCTTTGTTTTGCATAGGGCCTTGCTGGCAGGGGTGGTGGACACGGGGTACTCGGCGATTACAAACTCGGACCATGCTCTACATTGGGTTGACCTGCAGGTTAGTACAGATAGCAATGGAGGTTAGATGTAGGGCTATTGGCGGACGAAGCGGTGTGCGAGAGGCTGAGGAAATGAATACAAAATTACCTGCAGGTAAATTATATGGGTGAGGTCTTAGCAGCGGTGGTCTGGGAAGCGCTGAGGTAGTGGTGAGAGGAGAGCTGATCTCAATCTGGGCTCACAGGGACAGGACGGATAGGGCCGAGACGGACCGACTGGTGAAAGAGAGTCTGCAAGTCGACAGGAGGTACGCGGAGACTCCAGAGATAAGGCTTTTAAGGCATCGGCGGAGGCTACAGGTGGAGTTCGGCTTGTTAACCACAGGGAGGGCAGTCGAACAGCTCAGAAAGGCAAGGGGGGCGATATACGAGCATGATGAGAAGGCCAGCAGGATGCTTGCACAGCAGCTCAGAAAGAGGGAGGGAGCTAGAGAAATCGGGAAGTTATTGACGGGGATTGGAACTTGGTTGTGGATTCGGCAGGGTGTGGTAGTATGTATTGGGGGTCATGTGGGACTGGAAGCCCTAATGTCGTTGGCTGACAGATCCCGGGTCCTGGTTGGCCGTTGACCTCAAGCTCCGCCCTGAAGGCGAAGTATAAGAAGCCGGTGTCTTCCCCCGCAGGCCAGTTTACTATTGGGCTGCTGGGGAAGAGACACGCTTAATAAAGCCTCATCGACTTCACTCTATTCGTCTCACGGAGTCTTTGTGCGCTACACAGGGTTGAGTAAGACGTTCCAGAATTTTTACAGCAGGCTGTACAGGTCGGAACCCCCTGCGGGGCCGGAGAGGATGAGGCACTTCCTGGAGGGGCTGACTTTCCCAAAGGTGGACGGGGAGCTGGTAGAAGGGCTGGGGCTCCGATCGGGTTGGAGGAGATAGTGGATGGCTTAAAGGCCATGCAGTCGGGTAAGGCCCCGGGACCGGACGGGTACCCTGAGGAGTTCTACAAAAAGTTCTCCGGGATAGTGGGACCGGTGCTGATGAAGGTGTTTAATGAGGCAAGGGAAAGGGGGGCTCTACCCCAGACGATGTCACAGGCCCGATTTTGCTTATCTTGAAATGGGATAGAACCCGGAGCTATGTCGGTCTTACAAGCCGATTTCCCTGTTGAACGTAGATGCCAAACTGCTGGCCAAACTTTTGTCCTCCAGGATTGAGGATTGTGTACTGAAAGTCAGACGGGGTTCGTTAAGGGCTGCCAGCTGGTGGCCAATGTAAGAAGGCTGTTAAACGTGATGCCCCCGGAAAGTAGGGAGGTGGAGGTATGGTCGCGATGGATGCGGAGAAAGTTTTTGTCCGGGTTGAGTGTGATTATTTATGGGAGGTTCTGGGACGGTTCAGATTTGGGAGGGGCTTTATTGACACGGTCAGGTTGCTGTACCAGGCTCCTGTGGCAAGTGTACGGATGAACAGGATGACTTTGGACTATTTTAGACTGCACCGGGGAACAAGACAGGGATGCCCCCTTTCCCCACTGCTGTTTGCGCTGGCTATAGAGCTGCTGGCAATTGCTCTGAGGGCCTCAAGGGGCTGGAAGGGGCTGGTCCGGGGGGGGGTGAAGCACAGAGTCTCGCTGTATGCGGACGACCTGCTTCTGTATGTTTCGGATCCAGTTGAGGGGATGGAAGAAATCATGGGTATTTTAGGGGAATTTGGCCGGTTTTCGGGGTATAAGCTTAATATGGGGGAGAGCGAGATGTTTGCGGTCCAGTCGAGGGGTCAGTAGAGGCGACTGGGGAACTGCCGTTTAGAGTGGTAGGGGACAGTTTCAGGTACCTAGGTATCCAAGTGGTGCGAGATTGGGACCGGCTACATAAATTGAACTTGGCCCGGTTGGTGGATCAGATGAAGGAGGATTTCCGAAGATGGGATGCACTCCCGTTGTCTCTAGTGGGCAGAGTCCAAACGGTGAAAATGGCGGTCCTCCCGAAATTCCTGTTTGTATTTCAATGTTTCCCCATCTTCATTCCGCGGTCCTTTTTTAAGCGTGTCAATAAAGTCACAGCGGGCTTCGTATGGGGGGGGCAAGTCCCCATGAGTGAGGAGGGTAATGCTTGAGCGGAGTCGGGGGGAGGGGCTGGCGCTGCCGAACTTTAGCAATTATTACTGTGCGGCTAATATAGCCATGATTAGGAAGTGGCTGGTGTGGGGGGGAAATCGGCATGGGTGCGTATGGAGGCGGCTTCTTGCATGGGCACAAGTTTGGGGGCGCTGGTAACCGCACCTCTGCTGTTCCCGCCGGCGCGGTACTCCACCAGCCCCGTGGTGGTGGCAGCCTTGAGAGTCTGGGGGCAATGGAGGAGACATGTGGGAGCAGTGGGAGCATCGGTCTGGTCCCCAATCTGCGATAATCACCAGTTTGCCCCGGGGAGGATGGACGGGGGGTCCGAATTTGGCGGAGAGCGAGGATTGAGAGGATGGGGGACTTGTTTATAGAGGGGAGCTTTCCGAGTATGAGGGCGCTGGAGGAGAAGTTTGCATTGGTGGCGGGAAACAAATTTCGATATCTGCAGGTGCGGGATTTTCTGCGTAGACAGGTATCAACTTTCCCACTCCTGCCGCTAAGGGGGATTCAGGATAGGTTGGTTTCTAGAGGATGGATAAGTGAGGGGAGCATTTCTGACATTTATAAGGAGCTCATGGGATCAGAGGAGACGCAGACCGAGGAGCTGAAGTGTAAGTGGGAGGAGGAACTGGGGAGAGAGATAGAGGAGGGCCTCTGGCCAGACGCGTTGAGTAGAGACAACGTGACCGCCACATGTGCCAGACTCAGCCTGATTCAATTGAAGGTCATGCACCAGGTTCACATGACAGTGGCCCGGATGAGCAGAGTCTTTGGGGTGGAGGATAGGTGCGCAAAGTGTGCGGGAGGACCAGCGAACCATGTTCACAAGTTCTGGACATGTCCAAAGCTGAGGGGATTTTGGCAGGGGTTTGCCGACACCATGTCCAAGGTATTAAATACAAGGGTGGCATTGAGTCCAGAGGTGGCGATTTCCGGGGTGTCGCAGGACCCGGGAATCCAGGAGGAGAGAGGCAGACGCTCTGGCCTTTGCTTCTCTGGTAGCCCGGAAGCGGATATTACTAGCATGGAGGAACTCAAGGCCCCCAAAGTCGGAGACCTGGCTGGCTTTCTCTGCCTGGAGAAAATTAAGTTTGCCATGAGAGGGTCATTGGTAGGGTTTGCCCGGAGGTGACAACCGTTCGTCGACTTCTTCGCAGAGAATTAATCGTCAGCAGATGCGGGGGGGGGGTGTTTAGGTTAGCGTAGATTAGGGTGTTAATTAATGGTGGGACCTGTGGGGGAGGGAGGTGGTATTTGCACTATGTTTATATTTTTATGTACATTGTTTATATTGCTGCTGTTACAATGCCAAAAATATATCTCAATAAAATGTTTATTAAAATAAAAGATAAATGTCCATTAATCACCCATGGATCAAAATGTTAACTGCAAAATAAAAGAATGGGGATAACAGGAAGGACCCTTATAGTATGTGTTGACTATATCTGGGTGTAACTGTGTGAATGTTGAATATATTTGTATGTAATTATGTGTGCGTGTTGACCACATTTGTGTGTAATTGTGTGTGTGTTGACTTTGTCTGTGTATAATTGTGTGTGTATTGACTGTGCCTATGTGTATATGTTGAATATATCTCTGTAATGTTTGTGTGTTCACTTTGTCGGTGTAATTGTGTGTGTTGATTATGTCTGTGTGCAATTGTGTGTGTGTTGACCATATCTGTGTGTAATTGTTTGTGTGTTGCCTATGTATGTGTGCAATTGTGTGTGTTGACGATATCTGTGTGTAATTGTTTGTGTGTTGCCTATGTATGTGTGCAATTGTGTGTGTGTTGACGATATCTGTGTGTAATATTGTGTAGTTTTGACTATGTCTGTAATTAAGTGTGTGTGATCACTGTGCCAATGTGTAATTGAGGGGTGTGTAATGATTATGTCTCTGTGTAATTGTGTATGTGTATTGACTATGCTTATCTGTGATTGTGTGTGGGTTAACTATGTCAGCGTGTAATTGTGTGTGTTGACTATATGTGTATAATTGTGCATGGCTATGTCAGTGTAATTGTGAGTATGTTGACAATGTCTGTCTGTGATTGCGTGTGTGTTGACCATGTCTCTGTGTGATTGAGTGTGTGACGATATCTGTGTGTAAATGTGTGGCTATGTCTGTGTGTGTTGACTGCGTAAAGAGTGGTGAAACAAATTGATTGGTACCGGAACTCAAGTTGCGGTTCACGCGTTCCTGCCGGACTTGTTTGACGGGGATGCAGTTTGTCTGGTGCGGGTGCGTCGCTGTCAGTTTTCCGGGCGGCCGAGGAGGAAGCGGCGAAAGTGAGGAGACTCAGCGAGAGAGCTTCATCGTGACTGGAGGATACACGCCGCTAGTTATCCTGGTTATGGTATGCTCAATCTCTACTGGTTTTAGCATATTACACCTGTGCTTCTTATAATAGATACAGAATGCTGGTTATAATACACGGTACACCTAGTTCAACATTTCTATTATGGCATATCTCCTTGTTGTACTAGTTATAATATGTGTTCTCAATTAGACTGGTTCTGAGGTATTGAGCCCCTGGTTATCCTTCTCAGAGATACTGCATTGTTGGTAGTTGTACTAGTTTTGGATACCATACTGCTGTTAGTGTTAGTTTTAGGATACCACGATCCTGTTCGTTTTACTAGTTCTCAGATACGACATTCCTGGTTAGACTAATCCGACGATAACCTGCTCTGTAAATGTCTTCGGATACTGTGCTCCTGCTAGTTATACTAGTTCTAAGATGCTGCTCTCTTGGTGGTTATATTAATTCTAAGACACACCGGGTAGTTAGTCTATATCTTAGAGAACACAAACCTGCCAATGATACTAGTTACAGGACCCTGCTCTGGAGGTTTGTTGCTGGTTGTAGGTGGCTTATGTTTGTAAATTTCCTGAGGAAGTAAAGTCATTGTAAATGGTGTCACTTCCATGATAGTCTGATATAGTACAGGGGGAGGCTATTCAGCCCCTCATTTCTGTGCCGGCTCTGAAAAGTCTCTCCAATTAGTCCCCACTCTCAAAGAACAAAGGGACTTCTGGTGGCTGCTATGGAGGAGGAAGTCACACATTTGGTGGCTCCCGCTCTGGTCAGACTTTTGGCCCTTTCCTCCAGACTTTTTTCCGGTTTGAAACGGAAAATTTGTAAGTTGAGGCGATTGGGCACTATTTCCTCCCATTGGTTTATGGAAAAAAGGATCAGAAGTGCACAAAAGGGCAGAAACAAGAAGCCAGTAACAAGCTGTGTTGAAGCTGCAATGGGAGACAGTATGGCCGAGCGACGGACCCCCGGGATGGCAGCGCAGCGACCTACGGACCCAGTGATGCAGGCCATTCAGAATGGCTTCGCCAGGCAGAAGCGGGAATGCCTGGACCCAATCAAAGAATCAATTGATCGCCTAGAGAGCAGACTGGACGCCCAGGACCGGGCGATTCAGAAGGTGGAGAAGGCGCTGCTGGAACAAGAGCACCAGGGATGCTTCGGGAACAGCAGAAAAGGCTCCAGGAGAAGGTGGAGGACCTTGTGAACCGGTCCCGTCGACAGAACCTAAGAATTGTCGGGCTCCCTGAGGGAGCAGATGCTGGAGCATACGTAGCGGGTATGCTCGAAAAGCTGCTGGGGGAGGGGGCATTCCCCCGACTGCTGGAGGTGGACAGGGCGTGCTGGGCGCTTGCCAGGAAGTCGCGGGCGGGGGGCCCACCGAGGGCAATGGTGGTGAGATTCCACAGGTTCCTGGACAAGGAATGTATTCTTCGGTGGGCCAAGCGCACGTGGAGTTGCAAGTGTGATAACAGCATCCTGCGGGCATACCAAGACCTGAGCGTGGAGGTGGCGAGGAAGAGGGCAGGCTTCAACCCAGTCAAGGCGATTTTCTTTAAGAAGCAGGTGAAGTTTGGTCTGCTGTATCAGGCGCGTCTGTGGGTTACGCATGAAGACCAACATCATTATTTTGAGTCACCCGATGAGGCATTGGACTTTGCAAAAAGAAAGGGACTGGTGGGAGTTTGACAACTTTTGGACTCTGGGACAATATGTTGGCCAATATTGGACCCTTTTTCCTTTTCTGTTTTTCTCTGGGGGTTTTAGTTTGTTTTTCTTTAGTCCCCCTTGGTTTTTTGGTGGGGATTTTTTTTCTGTTGTTAAATTAACTATGCCTTCTCGTGGTTAGCACAGTTGCCTCACGGCGCCGAGGTCCCAGGTTCGATCCCGGCTCTGGGTCACTGTCCGTGTGAAGTTTGCACATTTTCCCCATGTTTACTTGGGTTTCGCCCCACAACCCAAAAAGATGTGCAGGGTAGGTGGATTGGCCAGGCTAAATTGCCCCTTAATTGGAAAAAATTAATTGGATACTCTAAATTAAAAAAATAAATAAAAATATTTGGACTATGCCTTCTCGTATTGTTTTGTGTCAGTCTTTTTTGGAGCTCTGTTTTGGGGAAAAGGAAGGGGGGGGAAGTTGATTTTCCGTTTCGATTTTAGTTCTTTTTCTGGGCAAATGTTGGCAATGTTCCTTTTGTGTTTTATCTTGTGTGTTTTTGCTGATGTGCATTTTTGTGGGATGGAGACGTGCCTGTCTGGGTTTCGGTGGATGGTGCTTTTTTTAATGTTTTCTTGCTGCTGGGTGTTTGTTTGGGGATTATTGGATGAGGGAATTTGTTTACAGGAGCGGGGGGGGGGGCAGCGAGGGAACAGTGGGTGGGAGACTTCTTGGCACCAGAGGCGGGGGTCACCAAGCTAGCTGGGTGAGCTAGCTCACAGAAGCACAGTGAGGGGTGTGTATATGTTTAGTTTATTAGCTGGGTTGGGATTTAGAGTGTTGTGGGGGGGGGGTTATACCGACGTGGGGGGGACTTCGATGGAAGTTCACTGAGGGGGTCGGGGGTGGGGGCCGCCGCGGGGCGGGCCGGAGGAGGTGCGGCGCATGGGCTAGAGGCGGGCCCAAGAAAGGGGATGGCTGACCCGGGGGGGGGGCACTTTGCCCCCCCATCTAGGCTGGCCGGGGGCTAAATGGGCCGGTAAAGAGGGCACGTGTGTTTGCACACCTGAGGAGACTGAAGACGGACGTTGTGATGCTGTAGGAGACCACATCTTAAAGTAGCGGATCAGGTCAGGTTGAGGAAAGGTTGGGTTAGTCAGGTTTTCCACTCGGGGCTGGATTCAAAGACGAGGGGCTGCGATTCTGATTAACAAGCGGGTGGCATTTGAGGTGGGGAGGATAGTCTCGGACGTGGGAGGTCGATATATCATGGTTAGTGGCAAGCTGCAGGGAATGAAGGTAGTGCTGGTTAATGTATATGCGGCAAATTGGGACGATGGGGATTTTATAAAGAGGGTGCTGGGGAAGATTTCGGACCTGGATTCGCACAGGCTGATTATGGGCAGGGATTTCAACACAGTTATTGATCGAGGCCTGGACCGGTCATGCTCGAGAACGGGCAAGGTGCCAGCTTTGGCAAAGGAGCTGAAAGGGTTCATGGAGCAGATGATAGGGGGGGGGGTCCATGGAGATTTAGGCAGCCGAGGGCCAAGGAATTTTCTTTTCTCACCCACGTACACCAGGTGTATTCCCGGATAGATTTCTTTGTTGTGGGCAGGGCTCTGATGGCGGGGATGGTGGACACGGGTTATTCGGCGATTACAATCTCGGACCATGCTCCGCACTGGGTGGACCTGCAGGTCAATATGGAAAGCAAGCAGTGCCCGCAATGGACTTTGGATGTGGGGCTGTTGGCGGACGAAGCAGTGTGCGAGAGGCTGAGGAAGTGCTTGCTGAACTACCTGCAGGTAAACGGTACAGGGGAGGTCATACCACGTTTGGTATGTTGCCTCCCAGGTGCAAGGGTACGTGATGTCTCGGATCGTGTTTTCCGGGTCCTTAGGGGGGAGGGGGAGCAGCCCCAAGTCGTGGTCCACATTGGCACTAACGACATAGGTAGGAAAGGGGATAAGGATGTCAGGCAGGCTTTCAGGGAGCTAGGATGGAAGCTCAGAACTAGAACAAACAGAGTTGTTATCTCTGGGTTGTTGCCCGTGCCACGTGATAGTGAGATGAGGAAAAGGGAGAGAGAGCATTTAAACACGTGGCTACAGGGATGGTGCAGGCGGGAGGGATTCAGATTTTTGGATAACTGGGGCTCTTTCTGGGGAAGGTGGGACCTCTACAGACAGGATGGTCTACATCTGAACCTGAGGGGCACAAATATCCTGGGGGGGAGATTTGTTAGTGCTCTTTGGGGGGGGGGTTTAAACTAATGCAGCAGGGGCATGGGAACCTGGATTGTAGTTTTAGGGTAAGGGAGAATGAGAGTATAGAGGTCAGGAGCACAGATTTGACGTCGCAGGAGGGGGCCAGTGTTCAGGTAGGTGGTTTGAAGTGTGTCTACTTCAATGCCAGGAGTATACGAAACAAGGTAGGGGAACTGGCAGCATGGGTTGGTACCTGGGACTTCGATGTTGTGGCCATTTCGGAGACATGGATAGAGCAGGGACAGAAATGGATGTTGCAGGTTCCGGGATTTAGGTGTTTTAGTAAGCTCAGAGAAGGAGGCAAAAGAGGGGGAGGTGTGGCGCTGCTAGTCAAGAGCAGTATTACGGTGGCGGAGAGGATGCTAGATGGGGACTCTTCTTCCGAGGTAGTATGGGCTGAAGTTAGAAACAGGAAAGGAGAGGTCACCCTGTTGGGAGTTTTTTATAGGCCTCCTAATAGTTCTAGGGATGTAGAGGAAAGGATGGCGAAGATGATTCTGGATATGAGCGAAAGTAACAGGGTAGTTATTATGGGAGACTTTAACTTTGCAAATATTGACTGGAAAAGATATAGTTCGAGTACAATAGATGGGTCGTTTTTTGTACAGTGTGTGCAGGAGGGTTTCCTGAAACAATATGTTGACAGGCCAACAAGAGGCGAGGCCACGTTGGATTTGGTTTTGGGTAATGAACCAGGCCAGGTGTTGGATTTGGAGGTAGGAGAGCACTTTGGGGACAGTGACCACAATTCGGTGACGTTTACGTTAATGATGGAAAGGGATAAGTATACACCGCGGGGCAAGAGTTATAGCTGGGGGAAGGGCAATTATGATGCCATTAGACGTGACTTGGGGGGGATAAGGTGGAGAAGTAGGCTGCAAGTGTTGGGCACACTGGATAAGTGGGGCTTGTTCAAGGATCAGCTACTGCGTGTTCTTGATAAGTATGTACCGGTCAGACAGGGAGGAAGGCGTCGAGCGAGGGAACCGTGGTTTACCAAGGAAGTGGAATCTCTTGTTAAGAGGAAGAAGGAGGCCTATGTGAAGATGAAGTGTGAAGTTTCGGTTGGGGCGATGGATAGTTACAAGGTAGCAAGGAAGGATCTAAAGAGAGAGCTAAGACGAGCAAGGAGGGGACATGAGAAGTATTTGGCAGGAAGGATCAAGGAAAACCCAAAAGCTTTCTATAGGTATGTCAGGAATAAGCGAATGACTAGGGAAAGGGTAGGACCAGTCAAGGACAGGGATGGGAAATTGTGTGTGGAGTCTGAAGAGATAGGCGAGATACTAAATGAATATTTTTCGTCAGCATTCACTCAGGAAAAAGATAATGTTGTGGAGGAGAATGCTGAGCCCCAGGCTAATAGAATAGATGGCATTGAGGTACGTAGGGAAGAGGTGTTGGTAATTCTGGACAGGCTGAAAATAGATAAGTCCCCGGGACCTGATGGGATTTATCCTAGGATTCTCTGGGAGGCCAGGGAAGAGATTGCTGGACCTTTTGGCTTTGATTTTTATGTCATCATTGGCTACAGGAATAGTGCCAGAGGACTGGAGGGCAGCAAATGTGGTCCCTTTGTTCAAAAAGGGGAGCAGAGACAACCCCGGCAACTATAGACCGGTGAGCCTCACGTCTGTAGTGGGTAAAGTCTTGGAGGGGATTATAAGAGACAAGATTTATAATCATCTAGATAGGAATAATATGATCAGGGATAGTCAGCATGGCTTTGTGAAGGGTAGGTCATGCCTCACAAACCTTATTGAGTTCTTTGAGAAGGTGACTGAACAGGTAGACGAGGGTAGAGCAGTTGATGTGGTGTATATGGATTTCAGCAAAGCGTTTGATAAGGTTCCCCACGGTAGGCTATTGCAAAAAATACGGAGGCTGGGGATTGAGGGTGATTTAGAGATGTGGATCAGAAATTGGCTAGCTGAAAGAAGACAGAGGGCGGTGGTTGATGGGGAATGTTCAGAATGGAGTACAGTCACAAGTGGAGTACCACAAGGATCTGTTCTGGGGCCGTTGCTGTTTGTCATTTTTATCAATGACCTAGAGGAAGGCGCAGAAGGGTGGGTGAGTAAATTTGCAGACGATACTAAAGTCGGTGGTGTTGTCGATAGTGTGGAAGGATGTAGCAGGTTACAGAGGGATATAGATAAGCTGCAGAGCTGGGCTGAGAGGTGGCAAATGGAGTTTAATGTAGAGAAGTGTGAGGTGATTCACTTTGGAAGGAATAACAGGAATGCGGAATATTTGGCTAATGGTAAAGTTCTTGAAAGTGTGGATGAGCAGAGGGATCTAGGTGTCCATGTACATAGATCCCTGAAAGTTGCCACCCAGGTTGATAGGGTTGTGAAGAAGGCTTATGGAGTGTTGGCCTTTATTGGTAGAGGGATTGAGTTCGGGAGTCGGGAGGTCATGTTGCAGCTGTACAGAACTCTGGTACGGCCGCATTTGGAGTATTGCGTACAGTTCTGGTCACCGCATTATAGGAAGGACGTGGAGGCTTTGGAGCGGGTGCAGAGGAGATTTACCAGGATGTTGCCTGGTATGGAGGGGAAATCTTATGAGGAAAGGCTGATGGACTTGAGGTTGTTTTCGTTGGAGAGAAGAAGGTTAAGAGGAGACTTAATAGAGGCATACAAAATGATCAGGGGGTTGGATAGGGTGGACAGTGAGAGCCTTCTCCTGCGGATGGATATGGCTGGCACGAGGGGACATAACTTTAAACTGAGGGGTAATAGATATAGGACAGAGGTCAGAGGTAGGTTCTTTACGCAAAGAGTCGTGAGGCCGTGGAATGCCCTACCTGCTACAGTAGTGAACTCGCCAACATTGAGGGCATTTAAAAGTTTATTGGATAAACATATGGATGATAATGGCATAGTGTAGGTTAGAAGGCTTTTGTTTCGGTGCAACATCGTGGGCCGAAGGGCCTGTACTGCGCTGTATTGTTCTATGTTCTATGTCTCAGCAGCGGTGGTCTGGGAAGCGCTGAAGGCAGTGGTGAGAGGAGAGCTGACCTCGATCCGGGCTCACAGGGACAGGGCGGATAGGGCAGAAACGGACCGATTGGTAAAAGAGATTCTACGAGTTGATAGGGGGTATGCGGATGCCCCAGAGGCAGGGCTTCTAAGGGAACGCCGGAGGCAGCATGCGGAATTTGGTTTGTTAACCACCGGGAAGGCAGTGGAACAGCTCAGAAAGGTGAAGGGAGTGATCTATGAGCACGGGGAGAAGGCCAGCAGGATGCTGGCACAGGAGCTCAGAAAGAGGGAGGCAGCTAGGGAAATAGGAAAAGTTGTTGACGGGGATGATAACTTAGTTGGGTACTCGGCGGGGGTGAGCAAGACCTTTCGGGAATTTTATAGCAGGTTGTACAGGTCGGAACCCCCTGCAGGGCCGGAGGGGATGAGGCACTTTTTGGATGGGCTGACTTTCACTGCTCTGGTCACGGTCAATGTTGGTTCGTTGTTGCTGGGTGACCCGGGCAGGGCGAAGAGGTGGAGAGGAAGAGAAGAGGAGAAGAGAGCGATTTGAACTTGGGGCTCAATTCTTATAGTCCCTAACGGCTTCCCGCCTTTCGGGGCGGACCCTGTACCTGGTCCCAAGTGATTGGACTTTGTCCCAATCGCTTGGTTCGATTTTCTCCAATGCTGGAGCGGTTCCCTGATTGATGGGCGGTCTTGAGGTGCTCGTTCACCTCCTTTTGTGTAGGCTCCTGCTGGCGCCGAAGAGTCTGGTGTTGCTTTGTGTGTCTAAATGTTGCTTATTGTTCCCGGGGATTGCTCATTAGTATGCAGATAGCTGTTTTGTTATGCTGATGGTTGCTGGAATCGATATTGTCTGGCCTTTCCAGCAAATACACAGCAAACCTGCAGCTGCTGGTTTTTGTCTTGTTGGCTGACTTTCCCATCAGCCTTTGCCGTTCGCCATTTTGAATCGGGAGTTGGCCATTTTAAGTGGCTACAGTATGGGACTTTCTGCATAGACAAGTACCAACCTTCCCACTCCTGCCGCGGGGATTCAGGATTGGGTGGTCTCTAGAGGATGGATAGGAGAGGGGAACGTCTCGGACATATATAAAGAGCTTATGCGTTCGGAGGAGACGCAAACCGAGGAGCTGAAGCGAAAGTGGGAGGAGGAGCTGGGGGGGAGAGATAGATGAGGGCCTCTGGGCGGACGCGTTCGGAAGGGTCAATGCGACCACAACATGTGCCAGGCTGAGCCTGATCCAATTTAAGGTTGTTCACCGGGCGCACATGACAGTGGCCCGGATGAGCAGATTCTTTGGGGTGGAGGATAGGTGTGCGAAGTGTGTGGGAGGGCCAGCGAACCATGTCCATATGTTCTGGGCATGCCCTAAACTGAGGGGATTTTGGCAGGGGTTTGCTGAAGCCATGTCCACAGTATTAAATATGAGGGTGGCAATGAGTCCGGAGGTGGTGATTTTTGGGGTATCCAGGAGGAGAGAGAGGCATATGTTCTGGCCTCTGCTTCCCTGGTAGCCCGGAGGCGTATATTGCTGGCATGGAGGGACTCCAAGCCCCCAAAATCGGAGACCTGGCTTTCAGACATGGCTGGCTTCCTCTGCCTGGAGAAAATTAAGTTTGCCATCAGAGGATCTCTGCTGGGGTTCGCCCGGAGGTGGCAACCATTCGTCGACTTCCTCGCAGAGAACTAATCGTCAGCAGAAAAGGGGGATGAGGGGGGGGTTAGGTTAGCGTAGGTTAGGGGGGGATAAGTAATGGCAAGCCCTGTGGGAGAGGGAGGTGGAATTTGCACTATATTTATATTTTCCTTGTTATGTATATTGTCGATTTTGTTGCTGTTGAAATACCTCAATAAAATGTTTATTTTTTTTTTGAAAAGAACAAAGAACAATACAGCTCAGGAACAGGCCCTTCGGCCCTTCAAACTTGTACCGGTCATGATACCGACCTTTGCCAAAACCCCCTTCCTTGTGCCGTATCCATCTAGACCCAACCTATCTGTGTTTGTCAAGGTGTCTTTTGAATGCCATTAGTGTATCTGCTTCCACAACCTCCCCTGGCAAGGTGTTCCAGGCACTCACAACCCTCTGTGTAAAAAAACCTGCCTCACACAATCTCCTCTAAACTTTGCCCCACGAACCTTAAACCTGTGCCCCCTGGTGACTGATCCCTCCACCCTGGGAAAGAGTGCCTGGCCATCCACTCTATCCATGCCTCTCATAATCTTGTAGACTTCGATTAGGTCACTCCGTCTTTCTAATGAAACCAGTCCGAGTCTATTCAGCCTCTCCACATAGCTAACACCCTCCAGACCAGGCAACATCCTGGTAAACCTCCTCTGCATCCTCTCCAAAGCTCCACATCCTTCTGGTAGTGTGGCGACCAAACTTGTGCGGCCTTACCAAGTTTTATACAACTGTAGCATGACTTGCCAGTTTTTATACTAGATGCCCCGTCCAAGGGCGGCAAGCATTCTGTATGCTTTCTTGACTACCTTGTTCACTTGTGTTGCCACCTTCAAAAATCTGTGGACCTGCACGCCCAGATCTCTCTGACTTTTTGTATTCCTAAGAGTTTTGCCATTTACGGTATATTTCCCCTCTATGTTCGACCTACCAAAATGCATTATCTCACATTTGTCCGGATTAAACTCCATCTGCCATTTCTCTGCCCAAGTTTCCAACCTACCTATGTCCTGTTGTGTCCTCTGACAATCCTCAACACTATCTGCCGCTCCACCAACCTTGGTGCCATCCACAAACTTACTAATCAGACCAGCTACATTTCCCTCCAAATAGTTTATGTCCTCCCTGCTCCCTCCTCCAATATCCTGCAAATTCTTCCAATCCGAGTATTTATCCAATTCTCCCCTTTTGAAAGTTAGAAATAATTAATCTTTATTATTGTCACAAGTAGGCTTACATTAACACTGCAGTGAAGTTACTGTGAAAATCCCCTACTCGCCACATTCCGGCGCATGTTCGGATACACTGAGGGAGAATTCAGAATGTCCAATTCACCTATCAGTACGTCTTTTGGGATTCGTGGGAGGAAACCGGAACACCCGGAGGAAACCCACGCCGACACGGGGAGAACGTGCAGACTCCGCACAGACAGCGAACCAAGCGGGAATTGAACCCGAGACCCTGGTGCTATAAAGCAATAGTGCTAACCACTGTGCTACCGTGCCACCCATCAACTTCCACCGCCCTTTCAGACAGCACCTTCCATTTCACAACAACTCGCTGTGTTAAAAAAAGAACATTTCTCCTCATCTCCCCCGTCTGGTTCTTTTACTGATTCTCTTCAATCTGTGTCACTCTGGTTACCGAACCTTCTGCCACTCCTTTCTCCTCATTTACTCCCTCCAAACCCCCACCATGATTTTGAACGCCTCGATTCAATCTCTTCCTTAACCTCCTCTGCCCCAAGGAGAACAATGCCAGCTTCTCCCAGTCTCTCAAACATTCACTGAAGTCCCTCATCCCTGGAATTATTCTAGTAAACCTCCTCCGCACCCTCTCCGAGGCCCTGCCATCAATCCCAAAGTGAGTGGTGCTCAACGTTGGATACAGCTGGGATCTAACTAGTCATTAGTCGAAGGTGTATGGTAATTTACTAAATTGATAGCTAATTATTTTTAAAATTGAGTTGACTTGCGTCAAGTTCCTAATTTTGACATTCGATTCAGTTACAGTGTAAGAATAAGACCATAAGACATAGGAGCAGAATTAGGCCACTCGGCCCAACAAGTCTGCTTCACCATTTAATCATGGCTGATATTTTCTCATCCCCATTCTCCTGCCTTCTCCCCATAACCACTGATCCCCTGATTAATCAAGAACCTATCTATCTCTGTCTTAAAGACACTTGTGATTTGGCCTCCACAACCTTCTGCAGCAAAGAGTTCCACAGATTCACCACCCTCTGGCTGAAGAAATTCCTCCTCATCTCTGTTTTAAAGAATCATCCCTTCAGTCTTAGGCTGTGTCCTCTGGTTCTAGTTTTTCCTACAAGTGGAAACATCCTCTCCACACCCACTCTATCCAGGCCTCGCAGTATCCTGTAAGTTTCAATAAGATCCCCCTTCATCCTTCAAACCTCCAATGAGGACAGACCAAGAGTCCTCAACCGTTCCTCATACAACAAGTTCTTCATTCCAGGGATCATTCTTGTGAACCTCCTCTGGACCCTTTCCAAGGCCAGCACATCCTTCCTTAGATACGGGGACCAAAATTGCTCACAACACTCCAAATGGAGTCTGGCCAGAGCCTTATACAGCCTCAGAAGTACATCCCTGGTCTTGTATTCTAGCCTTCTTGACACGAATGCTAACATTGCATTTGCCTTCTTAACTGCTGACTAAACCTGCACATTAACCTTAAGAAAATCGTGAACAAAGACTCCCAAGTCCCTTTGTGCTTCTGATTTCCTCCTTCAGAAAATAGCCAATGCCTAAATTCCTCCTTCCAAAGTGCATAACCCCACACTTTTCCACATTGTATTTAATTTGCCACTCCACTGCCCACTCTCCCAGCTTGTCCAAATCCTTCTGCAGCCCCCTTGCTTCCTCAATACTACCTTCCCTCTACAGATCTTTGTATCATCTGCAAACGTAGCAACAGTGCCTTCAGTTCCTTCTTCCAGATTATTAATGTATATTTTGAAAAGTTGTGTTCCCAGCACAGACCCCTGAGGCACACCATTAGTCACCGGCTGCCATCCTGAAAAAGACCGCTTTATCCCCACTCTCTGCCTTCTGTCAGTCAGCCAATCCTCTATCCATGCCAGGATCTTACCATTAGGGCTCTTAACGTATTTAACAGTCTCCTATGCGGCATCTTATCAAAGGCCTTCTGGAAATCTAAATAAATCACATCCACTCATTCTCCTTTGTCTAACTTCCTTGTTTCCTCCTCAAAGAACTCTTAACAGATTTGTCTGACATGACCTCTCTTTGACAAAGCCATGCTGACTCAGTCCTATTTTACCATGCACTTCCAAGTACTTTGCGATCTCATCTTTAATAACAGACTCTAAAATCTTACCAATGACCGAAGTCAAGCTAACCGGTCTACAATTTCCCGTCTTCTGCCTCCCTCCCTTGTTAAAAAGTGGTGTTACATTAGCCATTTTCCAGTCCTCTGGGACCCTTCCTGCCTCCAGTGATTCCTGAAAGATTACCACCAATGCCTCCAAATTTCCTCAGCTATCTCTTTTAGGACCCTGGGGTGTAGTCCATCTGGTCCAGGTGACTTATCCACCTTCAGGCCTTTCAGTTTCCCCAGAACCTTCTCCTTAGTCATTGCCACTGCACTCACCTCTGCCCCCTGATTCTCCTGGAGCTCTGGCATCCCCCTGGTGTCTTCCACCGTGAAGACTGATGCCAAGTAACTATTCAGTTTGTCTGTCGTTTCTTTGTTTCCTATTATTACTTCTCCAGCCACGTTTTCCAGTGGTCCAAAGTCTATTTTTGCCTCTCTCTTGCCTTTTATATACTGAAAGAAACTCTTCCTATCTTCTTTTATATTACTAGCTGACTTGCACTCCTATTTCATCTTCTCTCCCCTTATTGCTTTTTTAGTTGTCCTCTGCTCGCTTTTAAATGATTCCCAATCCTCTGGCTTCCCACTAATCCTTGCCACTTTGTATGCTTTTTCTTTTGCTTTTATCCTGTCCTTGACTTCCCTCGTCAGCCATGGATGCCTTGTCCTCCCCTTAGCATGTTTCCTCCTCCTTGGGATGAATTTCTGCTGTGCCTCCTGAATAACCCCCAAAAACGCCTGCCATTGCTGTTCCACTGTCTTCCCTGCTAGTCTCCTTTTCCAATCAACTCTGGCCAGCTCCTCCCTCATGTCTTTGTAGTTACCCTTATTTAATTGTAATACCATTACATCTGACTCCAGCTTCTCCCTCTCAAACTGCAGGGTAAATTCTATCATATTGTGGTCACTGCTCCCTAAGAGCTCCTTCACCTTAAGTTCCCTAATCAAGTCTGCCTCATTACACATCACAAAATCCAGAATTACCTATTACCTAGTGGGCTCTACCACAAGCTGCTCCAAAAACCATCTCTTAAACATTCCACAAATTCCTTTTCTTGGTATCCACTACCAATCTGATTTTCCCAGTCCACCTGCATATTGAAGTCACCCATGATGATTGCGATATTGCCTTTTTTACATGCTTTCTCTATCTCCTGATTTATTTTCTGCCCCACATCCTGACTACTACAAGTGGGCCTGGAACTCCCATCAGGGTCTTTTTACCTTTATGACTCCTCAACTCTACCCACAGAGATTCTATGCCTTCTGGTTCTATATCACAGTAAGAAGTCTTACAACACCAGGTTAAAGTCCAACATGTTTGTTTCAAACACAGTGTTTGAAACAAACCTGTTGGACTTTAACCTGGTGTTGTAAGACTTCTTTCTGTGCTCACCCCAGTCCAACGCCGGCATCTCCACATCACAGGTTCTTTCTCACTCCTTGCTATCGATTTAACTTCATTCCTTACTAACAATGCAACCCCGCCCCCTTTGCCCATCTGCCTGACCTTTCGATAGGATACATATCCTTGTATATTTAGATCCCAGCCCTGATCCCCTTGCAGCCACGTCTCTGTGATGCCCACAACATCGTACCAGCCAATTTCAAATGTGCGCAACAAGCTCATTTACCTTGTTCCGTATACTGCACGCATTTAGGTACAGCACCCTCAGTCCTGCATTGACCACCTCCCTTCTCACACTTGTCACCTTTTTTGCTCTGCCTGAGGGTGATGTTCTATTATTTTGTTCTCTATTCCCCCTTAGGTTATGTCACCTTCTAACTAACGCTCGGGTTCCCACCCCCCTGCCATATCAGTTTAAATCCCCCCGAGTGACACGAGCAAACCTCCCAGCCAGGATATTGGTGTTCCTCGAGTTTAGATGCAACCTATCCTTCTTTTACAGGTCGCACCTCCCCCGGAAGAGATCCCAATGGTCCAGAAATCCCTCCTACACCACTGGTTTAGCCACGTGTTTAGCCGCACTATCCTCCTATTTCTAGCCTCACTGGCACAGGGAGTAATTCTGAGATTGCAACCCGAGAGGTCCTGCTTCTTAGCTTACTGCCTAACTCCCTGAACTCCTTCTGCAGAACCTCATCACTCTTCCTGCTTATCTCACTTGTACCTATGTGTACTGCGACCTCTGGCTGTTCACCCTCCCCCTTCAGAATGCTTCCAATCCACCAATTCAGCCTCTTGGAACATTCTCGCTCACTCTCCTGTCTCTGAGATCTCCTTACATTCGATGTTACATTCTGTTTGACTAATGTTGCAGTAAAGCTTCTACATCAAAGGTGCGACACCCAGCTCTGATAACACTCTCGATCTCTGTAAATACCTCCAACTCCTGCAAACCTCCCAATCTCTGTAACCTCCTCTCTCCCCTTCAACCCTCCCTATCTCTGTAACCTCCTCCAGCACCTACAACCCTCCCTATCTCTGTAACCACCTCTCGCCCCACAACCCTCCCTATCTCTGTAACCTCCTCCAGCCCCGACAACCCTTTTTAAAAAACTATTTTATTAAGGAATTTATATAACAACAAACACAGCAAATAAGAGCAGAAGCAATCTTGTACAAAATAAATAACCAACACCCACTTCCCTTTGCCCTCCTCCCATCCTGCCTTTCCATGCTTTAACCCCCCCCCCTTCCCCTCAGCTGACACCTCAATCCTTCTTAAAGAAATCAATAAATAAATGTCCTCCACCTCCGGGCAAACCCATCAACCAATCTCTCAAGACAAACTTGAGCTTTTCCGCCAGGTCACTCACCCACACTCCCGCTTTTGGCAGCCACCCAAACAAAATCCATCTCCGTGCTATCAGGAAGGCAAAGGCCAAAACATTGGCCTCTCTCAGCCCCTGGACTCACGGGTCTTCTGACACTCCAAATATCGCCACCTCTGGTCTCAGGGCCCACCCTTACTCCCGACACCTCGGACATTATGTCTGTAAATCCCTGCCGGAACCAGTTTCGGACATGCCCAGAACTTGCGGACGTGGTTCGCAGGCCTCCCTGTGCACCGCGCACACCCATCCTCTACTCCCTCAAAGAACCTACGCATCCTAGCCACCGTCATATGCGCCCTGTGAACAACTTTAAACTTGCACGCGACGAGGACGCGTTCACCCTCCACGGGGCCTCCTCCCACGTCCCGGCCTCCACCACCCCCAGCACCTCCTTCCACTTTCATTTAACATCTCCTTTTGGGGCTCCCTTCCAGTCCATCAGCTTCTTATAAACCTCAGACACCTTCCCCTCATCTACCCCCTCCCTCGCCAGCACCTTATCCTGCAGCTCCAACAGCAGCAACACGGGAAAGGTTGGCACCTGCCTCCTCACAAAATCCCGGACCTGTAAGTATCTAAATCCATTCTTCCTGGGCAGCTCATATTCTTGCTCCTGGTCCTCTAAACTCGCAAAGGTGCCCCCTATGAACAGAACCCCAAATCTCTCACCAAGCCTCACATCTAGCACCCCGGTGCAAACCTATGATTATCACAAATCGGTGCCCACACCGAGGCACCCTCCAGTCCCTAGTGCTGCCTCCCATAGAACATACAGTGCAGAAAGAGGCCATTCGGCCCATCGAGCCTGCACCGACCCTCTTAAGCCCTCACTTCCACCCTATCCCTGTAACCCAATAACCCCTCCTAACTTTCTTGGTCACTGAGGGCAATTTATCATGGCCAATACACCTAGCCTGCACGTCTTTAGACTGTGGGAGGAAACCTGAGCACCCGGAGGAAACCCACGCAGACACGGGGAGAATGTGCAGACTCTGCACAGACAGTGACCCAGCGGGGAATTGAACCTGGGACCTTGGCGCTGTGAAGCCACAGTGCTATCCACTTGTGCTACCGTGCTGCCCTCAAGGCCAACAGTACCACTGGGCTCATGGAGTACCTGGCCGGCGAGAATGGCAGAGGGGCCGTCGACAATGTCCCTGAACCCGTTCCCCAACAAGAGGCTGCCTCCATCTGCCCCATACCGACCCCTCCCCCAGTACCCATTCCTAACCATAACGATGTTAGCCACTCAGTAGTAATTCATTATATTCAGCAATGCCAGCCCCCCACCACCTCCATTCCAAAAATGCCTTCTTGACCCGCAGGGTCTTTCCTGCCGACACAAACCCCGAGATCAATGCATTGACCTTTTTTTAAAAAATGACTTCAGAATGAAGGTTGGGAGGTTCTGCAATACAAAGAAGAGACTCGGCAGCACCATCATCTTCACTGTCTGCACTCGCCCCTCCAGCGACAATGGCAGCACATCCCACTTCTTAAAATCCCCCTTCATCTGCTCCACCAACCGAGCCACCTGGATGCCCAAGTACATGAAATATGCCTCCACCACCTTGAACAACAAATCCCTAGCCCCTGCAGCCCTAACTATCTTTGTAACCTCCTCCCGCCCCTACTACCCTCCCTATCTCTATAACCTCCTGCAGCCCTGACAACCCTCCCTACCTCTGTATCCTCCTCCAGACCTACAACCCTCCCTATCTCTCTAACCTCCTCCAGACTCTACAACCTTCCCTATCTCTGTAACCTCCTCCAGCCCCTACAACCCTCCCTATCTCTGTATCCTCCTCCAGCCCGACAACCCTCCCTATCTCTGTAACCTCCTCCAGCCCTACAACACTCCCTATCTCTGTAACCTCCTCCGGCCCCTACAACCCTCCTATCTCTGTAACCACCTCCAGCCCCGACAACCCTCCCTATCTCTGAAACGTCCTCCAGCCCCTTTGATTTTATTTATTTAGTATTGTCACATGTATTAGTATACAGTGAAAGGTATTATTTCTTTGCATGCTCTACAGACAACGCATACCGTTCATAGGGAAGGAAGGAGAGACTGCAGAATGTAATGTTACAGTCATAGCTAGGGTGTAGAGAAAAGATCAACTTAATACGAGGTAGGTCCATTCAAAAGTCTGATGGCAGCAGGGAAGAAGCTGTACTTGAGTCGGTTGGTACGTGACCTCAAACTTTTGTATCTTTTTCCTGACGGAAGAAGATGGAAGAGAGTATGTCTGGGGTGCATGGGGTCCTTAATTGTAATGGCTGCTTTTCCGAGGCAGCGGGAATTGTAGACAGAATCCATGGATGGGAGGCTGGTTTGCGTGATGGATTGGGCTATATTGACAACCTTTTGTAGTTTCCTATGGTCTTGGGCAGAGCAGGATCCATACCAAGCGGCGATACAACCAGAAAGAATGCTTTTCTATAATGCATCTGTAGAAGTTGGTGAGAGTCGTAGCTGACATGCCAAATTTCCTTAGTCTTCTGAGAAAGTAGAGCCATTGGTGGGCTTTCTTAACAATAGTGTCGGCATGGTGGGACCAGGACAGGTTGTTGGTGATCTGGACACCTAAAACCTTGAAGCTCTCGACCCTTTCTACTTTGTTCCATTGATGTAGACAGGGTAATGTTCTCCACTACGTTTCTTGAAATCAATGACAATCTCCTTTGTTTTGTTGACAATATTGTCGTTGCACCAGTTCACCAGATTCTCTATCTCATTCCTGTACTCCGTCTCGTCATTGTTTGAGATCCGACCCACTCGGGTGGTGTCATCAGCAAATTTGAAAATCGAGTTGGACAGGAATTTGGCCACACAGTATAGGTGTTTAAGGAATATAGTAGGGGGCTGAGGACACAGCCTTGTGGAGCATCGGTGTTGAGGATGACCGTGGAGGAGGTGTTGCCTATCCTTACTGATTGTGGCCTGTGGGTTAAGAATTTCAGGATCCAGTCGCAGAGGAAGGAGCCGAGACCCAGGCCACGGAGTTTGGAGATGAGTAGGAATAATGACGTTGAAGGCTGAGCTGTAGTCAATAAATAGGAGTCTGACATAGGTGTCTTTGTTATCTGGGTATTCCAGGGTTGAGTGCAGGGCCAGGGAGGTGGCATCTACTGTGGACCTGTTGCAGCGGTGGGCGAACTGTAGTGGATCAAGGCAATCCAGGAGGCTGGAGTTGATTTGTGCCATGACTAACCTTTCGATGCACGTCATAATGATGGATGTCAGAGCCACTGGACGATAGTCATTAAGGCACGCTGCTCGACTTTTCTTTGGTACAGGGATGATGGTCGTCTTCTTGACCCTACAACCCTCCATAGCTTTGTAACCTCCTCCAGGCCTGACAACTTTGCACATTGCTGTAACCTCCTCCAGGCCTTACAACACTCAATATCTCTGTTAACTCCTTCAGGCCCTACAACCCTCCATTTCGCTGTAGCCTCCTCCAGCCCAAACAACCTTTGCTATCCCTGTAACCTCCTCCAGCCCCAACAACACTCCCAAGAACTCTGCATTCTCCAATACTGGCCACTAGACCATTCCCTGATTTTCAGTGCTCCATCATTGGTGACCGTGCCTTTAGCTGCTTGCACCGTTGTCTGTCTGTGGCTCTCGGTCGGTCTGTCTGTCTATGGCTCTCTCGGTCGGTCTGTCTGTCTGTGGCTGTCTCGGTCTGTCTGTCTGTGGCTCTCTCGGTCTGTCTGCGGCTCTCGGTCTGTCTGTCTGTGGCTCTCGGTCGGTCTGTCTATCTGTCTCTCTGTCACTCATCATTGGTGACCGTGCCTTTAGCTGCTTGCACCGGTCTGTCTGTGGCTCTCGGTCGGTCGGTCTGCCTGTGGCTCTCTCGGTCTGTCTGTCTGTGGCTCTCTCGGTGTGTCTGTGGCTCTCGGTTGGTCTGTCTGCCTGTGGCTCTCGGTCAGTCGGTCTGCCTGTGGCTCTCGGTCGGTCTGTCTGCCTGTGGCTCTCGGTCGGTCTGTCTGCCTGTGGCTCTCGGTCGGTCTGTCTGCCTGCGGCTCTCGGTCGGTCGGTCTGCCTGCGGCTCTCGGTCGGTCGGTCTGCCTGTGGCTCTCGGTCGGTCGGTCTGCCTGTGGCTCTCGGTCGGTCGGTCTGCCTGCGGCTCTCGGTCGGTCTGTCTGCCTGTGGCTCTCGGTCGGTTGGTCTGTCTGCCTGCGGCTCTCGGTCGGTCGGTCTGCCTGTGGCTCTCGGTCGGTCTGTCTGCCTGTGGCTCTCGGTCGGTCTGTCTGCCTGTGGCTCTCGGTCGGTCTGTCTGCCTGTGGCTCTCGGTCGGTCTGTCTGCCTGTGGCTCTCGGTCGGTCGGTCTGCCTGTGGCTCTCGGTCGGTCGGTCTGCCTGTGGCTCTCGGTCGGTCGGTCTGCCTGTGGCTCTCGGTCGGTCGGTCTGCCTGTGGCTCTCGGTCGGTCTGTCTGTCTGTGGCTCTCGGTCGGTCTGTCTGTCTGCGGCTCTCGGTCGGTCGGTCTGCCTGTGGCTTTCGGTCGGTCGGTCTGCCTGTGGCTCTCGGTCGGTCGGTCTGCCTGTGGCTCTCGGTCGGTCGGTCTGCCTGTGGCTCTCGGTCGGTCGGTCTGCCTGTGGCTCTCGGTCGGTCGGTCTGCCTGCGGCTCTCGGTCGGTCGGTCTGCCTGCGGCTCTCGGTCGGTCGGTCTGCCTGTGGCTCTCGGTCGGTCTGTCTGTTTGTGGCTCTCGGTCGGTCGGTCTGCCTGTGGCTCTCGGTCGGTCGGTCTGCCTGTGGCTCTCTCGGTCTGCCTGTGGCTCTCTCGGTCTGCCTGTGGCTCTCTCTGTCTGCCTGTGGCTCTCGGTCGGTCGGTCTGCCTGTGGCTCTCGGTCGGTCGGTCTGCCTGCGGCTCTCGGTCGGTCGGTCTGCCTGTGGCTCTCGGTCGGTCTGCCTGTGGCTCTCTCGGTCGGTCGGTATGCCTGCGGCTCTCGGTCGGTCTGTCTGCCTGTGGCTCTCGGTCGGTCTGTCTGCCTGTGGCTCTCGGTCGGTCGGTCTGCCTGTGGCTCTCGGTCGGTCTGTCTGTCTGTGGCTCTCGGTCGGTCGGTCTGCCTGTGGCTCTCGGTCGGTCGGTCTGCCTGTGGCTCTCGGTCGGTCGGTCTGCCTGTGGCTCTCGGTCGGTCTGTCTGCCTGTGGCTCTCGGTCGGTCGGTCTGCCTGTGGCTCTCGGTCGGTCGGTCTGCCTGTGGCTCTCGGTCGGTCGGTCTGCCTGTGGCTCTTGGTCGGTCGGTCGGTCTGCCTGTGGCTCTCGGTCGGTCGGTCTGCCTGTGGCTCTCGGTTGGTCGGTCTGCCTGTGGCTCTCGGTCCGTCGGTCTGCCTGTGGCTCTCGGTCGGTCGGTCTGCCTGTGGCTCTCGGTCGGTCGGTCTGCCTGCGGCTCTCGGTCGGTCGGTCTGCCTGTGGCTCTCGGTCGGTCTGTCTGCCTGTGGCTCTCGGTCGGTCAGTCTGCCTGTGGCTCTCGGTCGGTCGGTCGGTCTGCCAGTGGCTCTCGGTCGGTCGGTCTGCCTGTGGCTCTCGGTCGGTCTGCCTGTGGCTCTCGGTCGGTCGGTCTGCCTGTGGCTCTCGGTCGGTCGGTCTGTCTGCGGCTCTCGGTCGGTCTGCGGCTCTCGGTCGGTCGGTCTGCCTGTGGCTCTCGGTCGGTCGGTCGGTCTGCCTGTGGCTCTCGGTCGGTCTGCCTGTGGCTCTCGGTCGGTCGGTCTGCCTGTGGCTCTCGGTCGGTCGGTCTGCCTGTGGCTCTCGGTCGGTCGGTCTGCCTGTGGCTCTCGGTCGGTCGGTCTGCCTGTGGCTCTCGGTCGGTCTGTCTGTCTGCGGCTCTCGGTCGGTCTGTCTGCCTGTGGCTCTCGGTCGGTCGGTCTGCCTGTGGCTCTCGGTCGGTCGGTCTGCCTGTGGCTCTCGGTCGGTCGGTCTGCCTGTGGCTCTCGGTCGGTCGGTCTGCCTGTGGCTCTCGGTCGGTCGGTCTGCCTGTGGCTCTCGGTCGGTCGGTCTGCCTGTGGCTCTCGGTCGGTCTGTCTGTCTGCGGCTCTCGGTCGGTCTGTCTGCCTGCGGCTCTCGGTCGGTCGGTCTGCCTGTGGCTCTCGGTCGGTCGGTCTGCCTGTGGCTCTCGGTCGGTCTGCCTGTGGCTCTCGGTCGGTCAGTCTGTGGCACTCTGTCTGCCTGTGGCTCTCGGTCGGTCGGTCTGCCTGCGGCTCTCGGTCGGTCGGTCTGCCTGCCTGTGGCTCTCGGTCGGTCGGTCTGCCTGTGGCTCTCGGTCGGTCGGTCTGTCTGCGGCTCTCGGTCGGTCAGTCTGTCTGTGGCTCTCGGTCGGTCGGTCTGCCTGTGGCTCTCGGTCGGTCTGCCTGTGGCTCTCGGTCGGTCTCTCTGTGGCTCTCGGTCGGTCGGTCTGCCTGTGGCTCTCGGTCGGTCGGTCTGCCTGTGGCTCTCGGTCGGTCGGTCTGCCTGTGGCTCTCGGTCGGTCGGTCGGTCTGCCTGTGGCTCTCGGTCGGTCGGTCGGTCTGCCTGTGGCTCTCGGTCGGTCGGTCTGCCTGTGGCTCTCGGTCGGTCGGTCTGCCTGTGGCTCTCGGTCGGTCTGTCTGCCTGTGGCTCTCGGTCGGTCTGTCTGCCTGTGGCTCTCGGTCGGTCTGTCTGCCTGTGGCTCTCGGTCGGTCTGTCTGCCTGTGGCTCTCGGTCGGTCGGTCTGCCTGTGGCTCTCGGTCGGTCGGTCTGTCTGTGGCTCTCGGTCGGTCTGTCTGCCTGTGGCTCTCGGTCGGTCGGTCTGCCTGTGGCTCTCGGTCGGTCTGTCTGCCTGTGGCTCTCGGTCGGTCGGTCTGTCTGTGGCTCTCGGTCGGTCTGTCTGCCTGTGGCTCTCGGTCGGTCGGTCTGCCTGTGGCTCTCGGTCGGTCTGTCTGTCTGTGGCTCTCGGTCGGTCTGTCTGTCTGTGGCTCTCGGTCGGTCGGTCTGCCTGTGGCTCTCGGTCGGTCGGTCTGCCTGTGGCTCTCGGTCGGTCTGCCTGTGGCTCTCGGTCGGTCGGTCTGTCTGTGGCTCTCGGTCGGTCGGTCTGCCTGTGGCTCTCGGTCGGTCGGTCGGTCTGTCTGTGGCTCTCGGTCGGTCTGTCTGTCTGTGGCTCTCGGTCGGTTGTTCTGCCTGCGGCTCTCGGTCGGTTGGTCTGCCTGTGGCTCTCGGTCGGTCTGTCTGCCTGTGGCACTCTGTCGGTCTGCCTGTGGCTCTCGGTCGGTCTGTCTGTCTGTGGTACTCTCTCGGTCTGTCTGTCTGTGGCACTCTGTCGGTCTGTCTGTCTGTGGCACTCTGTCGGTCTGTCTGTCTGTGGCACTCTGTCGGTCTGTCTATCTCTCGGTCGGTCTGTCTGTCTGTGGCCCCCTCGGCTGGCCAGTGGCCCCGCCGCCCGCTCCGCGGCTCGCTGCGTTTCGCTCTCTCGGCCTCTCATGGAAACTGCAAATTGGGTTACCCAGATTACTGCATTTTCCCAGCTTCAGCCAGTAGATGACAGTGTTGTACATGTTTTAAATTTCAATTTGGGAACTGCAAGCTTTCTAAACTGTCTTCTTTCCAGTTTCTGCCCAGTCCCAATAAAAATGACCATGAAGCTGTTGGATTGTTGTCAAGCCCCAACTGGTTCACTAATGTCCCTTTAGGGAAGGAAACCTGCCACCCTTACCCAGTCTGGTCTATATGTGACTCCAGTCCCACAGTAACCTGGGTGACTTTTAACTGAAGTGGGGCCTGGCAGGTCGTTTCAATCTGCCACACAGCAGTTCAAGCAGGTTCTTCACCGCCAATCCCTCAATAAGGACAAACGGACAATAAATGCCTCCCTTCGCTCGGGCTGACAAGTGGCAAATAACATTCATGCCACACAAGTGCCAGACAATGCCCATCTCCTACAAGAGAGGATCTAACCATCACCACTTGACATTCAATGACATCACCATCGCTGAGTCCCCCACAATCAACATCCTGGGGGTTACCATTGACCAGAAACTGAATTGGACTAAACCGAGAAATACTGTGGCTACCAGGGCAGGTCAAAGGCTAGGAATCCTGTGGTAAGTAACTTACCCTTGACCCCTCCCCAAAGTCTGTCCGCCATCTACAAGGCACAAGTCAGAAGTTTAATGGAATACTCTCAACTTACTTGGATGAGTGCAGCTCCAACAACACTCAGGAAGCTCGACACCATCCAGGACAAAGCAGTCCAGTTTGATTCGTACCGTTTCCCCAAACATTCACTTAGGCAGCACCTTCCAAACCGACGACCATGCCCATCTCGGACGAGGGCAGCAGATACCTGGGAACCCCACCACTGGAGGTCACTCATAATCCTGCTTTGGAAATATATTGGCCGTCCCTTCACACTCGCTAGGTTAAAATCCTGGAACTCCCTCCCTAACAACACTGGGTGTACCTACACCTCGGGGACTACAACGGTTCAAGAAGGCAGCTCACCACCATCTGCTCAAGGAGCAATTAGGGATGGGCACTAAATTCTGGCAGACAGAATCCCGTAAAGGAATTTTTGAAAAAGCTTTGCCGGCAACGCCCCACCCTTACCAGCAGGTCTGATGCCTTGTACCTCTTTGAATCAGGAGGCCATTCAGCTCCTTGAGGCTGCTTCACCATTCAGTGTGTTCATGACAAATCTGATTGTTACCTTGTTTCGCTTGCCCTAGATAACCTTTGACCCCACCTTCCCTAGTTGGTCAATATATCTGTGCCTCAAAAATGATCAACAACGCAGCCTCCGCTACTCTCTGGGGAAGAGGGTTCCAAATACCGACGACCCGTCTGAGAGAAAACATTTCTTCCGATCTCTGTCTTAAATGTCAAGCTCCTCTGTCTCGCACCGTTCTCCCACGTCCACTGTGGCACGTCTGCAACTGCTCCTTGTTGTCCTTCAGCCCCCTACCCTCCACTTTTGCTCTCCGGGGTGATCTGAGTAACTTTCCAGCCCTGATCAAATGGCCGAAATACCGATTTATTTACAGATGTCACTCTTTACGAGTCCATTTTTGCTCTTTCAGTTCCGAACCCCTCTACCACCGTCTCAGGGTGCAATTTATAACTTGCAGCTTAGCATCCGCATTTCAGAGGCCTCAATTTTCTTCCACTGACTTATTTATTGTCCCGGTTTCTGAGAGTGAATAGAATGCTGCATCTTATGGAGTATTTCCGCCTTGTTACAAGCTTGCATTTCCTTGTTGACGCACCCCTCACCCTCAGAATTAATTCTGTCTGACTCTTGTTGCGACACCCTGGGCGAGTGCACGGTCAATTTCAGCCCCACAGACCCCAGAGTCCCAATATGAGTGATTTAACCAATAATTTGTATATTTTCCTGAAATCTTTGACCCTTGACTGCTTCAGTGACTTACAGGCACCAGATTTGTGAATAACACATCAAAAAAACTTTATTTATAACAAGAGTGGAGATAAACATGTAATGGATATAAAAGAGCAATGGTCTACTAATGTGACTATTCCCCAAATCGTCCCTTAGACAGGGATTAAAAGGAAATCAGGATCAGACGAGGATTGAAAAGAGGTTCCTTACACCCTATCCTTCTGATCTTCTCTCAGCATTGGCCTTAATTGGACCAATCCATTCCAATCTCCACTATAGATTCATCAAACGTATTCCTTCAAACTACCGTTGTCTTTGTCCCCTTCCTTTTTATACTCAACTCTGTCCATCTCTCAAATTAAACAGAAAATGCTGGATAATCCTGGCGGATTCTGTGGGGAAAGAAACAGGGTCAACGTTTTAACTCTCACCGTAATTTACCAAAATGACGTAGCCTTTTTACTTTATTATTATGCCCTTGCCTCCGGTATTTCCCTGGAAAAACTTGCCCTGAGCACAGAACAAATGAGAGTCAGATCAAGAGAGAATGTTCTTTAAAAAGTAAATTTTGTTCATTTGTAACTATCCCACCGTAAATCTTTGTACAGGTTTGTTCAGTCAGCCCATGTTTACTACTGGGTGCTTGAATGGACCTAGTTTTTTAAAATCTCAATTGGGTGGGCATATTTAAGATTTCCATCTCTGATGCAACATTGAAGCAGCTCAGATACTAAGGTCTTCGAAGGGCCGGGCATGTTTCCATACCTGGCTGTGATGCAGCCAGATAGGATGCTTTCTATGGTGCATCTGTAAAGGTTTTGTTAGACTCAATGTAGACATGCTGAGGTTCAACATGATTTCCAGGCTATTGTTGTTGAGGGATGAGATTGGATGGGAGAGTTAGGGCATTAGCTGGTTGATTTTCGATGGGAGAGTTAGGGAATTAGCGGAATGGTCTTCGATGGGAGAGTTTGGGGATGAGCGGGATGGCCTTCGGTAGGAGAGTTAGTGTTTGGAGGGATGGACTTCGATGGGAGAATTAGGGGATTAGCAGGATGGTCTTCGATGGGCGAGTTAGGGGATCAGCGGGATGGTCTTCGATAGGAGAGTTAGGGGATTGGAGGGATGGTCTTCGATGGGAGAATTAGGGGATTAGCAGGATGGTCTTTGATGGGAGAGTTTGGGGATTGGATTTGTTTATTGTCACGTACTGAGGTACAGTGTAAAGTATTGTTCTGCAGACGGAACATTCCGCACATGAAAAGAAAATACACAATGTAAATACATTGACTCGGGCATCGGGTGAAGCATAGTATCCTTAGTGAAGTGTAGCATCCTTAGTAGAGAAGATGTGTGAAGCGATCAGATCAGTCCATAAGAGGGTCGTTTAAGAGTCTGGTAACCGGGGAAGAAGCTGTTTTTGAACCTGTTAGTGCGTGTTCTTAAATGTTTGTATCTCCTGCCCGATGAAAGAAGTTGGAAGAATGAATAAGCCAGGTGGGAGTGGGCTTTGATTATGCTGCCCGCTTTCCCCAGGCAGTGGGAGGTGTAGATGGAGTCAATGGATGGGAGGCAGGTTCGTGTGATGGACTGGGCTGTGTTCACAACTCTAGTTTCTTGCGGTCTTGGTCCGAGCAGTTGCCATACCAGGCTGTGATGCAGCCAGATAGGATGTTTCTATGGTGCATCTGCAAAAGTTGTTAAGTGTCAATGTGAACATGCCAAATTTCCTTAGTTTCCTGAGAAAGTATAGATGCTGTTGTGCTTTCCTGGTCGTAGCGCCGATGTGGGTGGACCAGGATAGATTGTCGGTGATGCACACACCTAGGAATTTGAAACTGTCAACCATCTCCACCTCGGCACCATTGATGCAGACAAGGGTGTGTACGGCACTTTGCATCCTGAAGTCAATGACCAGCTCTTTAGTTTTACTGATGTTGAGGGAGAGATTGTTGTCGTCACACCACTCCACTAGGTTCTCTATCTCCCTCCTTTACTTTGACTCATCGTTGTTCAAGATCCGACCCACTATGGTCGTGTCATCATCAAACTTCGAGATGGAGTTGGAGCCAAATGTTGCCACACTGTCTTGTGTGTATAGGGGTAAGTACGCAGCCTTTATGGGACCCCGGTATTGAGGACTATCATGGAGGAGGTGTTGTTGTTTATCCTCACTGATTGTGGTCTATGGGTTAGGAATTCGAGGATCCAGTTGCAGAGGGAGGAGCCAAGTCCTAGGTTTTGGAGCTTTGATGTGAGCTTGGCTGTGATTATGGTGTTGAAGGCGGAGCTGTAGTCAATAAATAGGAGTCTGATGTAGGAGTCCTTGTTGAGATGAGTCCTTGTTGTCGAGATGGAGGGATGATCTTTGATGGGAGAGTTAAGGGATTGGTGCGATGGCCTTCAATGGGAGAAATATTGTACTGGAGGAGGGACTTTACCTTTGCTAATTGACCCTCTTTTGCAAATTTTACTGTTTCTGTATCATTCCAGTGAACACAGTTCCTTCTAGCGAGCTGGAGGATTCACTGCAAGTCTGAGTGAAATAGAGGTAAACAACCAGAAATAAGTCTGTTTTCTTAAGTCAAAAGTTGCTCAAAATGATACGATAACCTGAATCCTTTTGAACTTTTTATTGCGGTCACCCTTCTTTCCAACGATTGGGTTATTCCATTGTTTTTCATATAAATGAATGACAAGCAAAATGTTTCCATCTTTTTGGATAAGAATGTTCGGTTGTTAAGGAACCTGAACTATTAGCACTTCAGCTGTCCATTGTTATTCAGAAGCTGCAGGATGGACGGACACCCACCACCCTCTTCTTCTCCTCGGAGCAGGGAAGGTTCAAGGGCAGATTGAATCAAGGCCTTTAAAATCATATGGGGGGGGGGGGGTTTGGGTAGAGTAAATGAGGAGAAAGTGTTTCCAGTTGGCAGGAGGCTCAACCAGAAGGACTCGGATTGAAGAGAATCTGGAAAAGAACCGGGGTGGGGGGGGGGGGGGGGCGGGAGGTGAGGCAAATTTTTATTTTACACGGCGAGTTGTCGTGATCTGGAAGGTGCTGCCTGAAAGAGCGGTGGAGCAGATTCAATAGGAACTTTCAAAAGGGGGAATTGGATAAATACTCGGTGGGGAAGAATTTGTAGGAAGATGGGGGAAAGGGTAGAGAGGGGGGGAGCAGCCTTGTTTGCAAGTGCAGTTCCCTGGAACTGTTCCACCAGTGCAGGAGTCCATGTGGGGATGGCGGGCAGAGACTGGTGGATGCAGGGGATTCACACGGTCTCGCAGAGTCACTAACACGTGCTTGTTTGTTTTGCAGGATACGCCTTGGGAGGCAGGAACAAAGATGCAAAAAACGCCGATCATTCTCGCCAAGCCCCCTGCCGAGCGGGTAAGGGACAGGGCCCATGATGCGGCGGAGCCCTCGGGAGGAGCTGGTTTCAAGGGTCACTTTCTGTGTTGCGTTCAATAGAATAGAATCACTGCAGTGTAGAAGGAAGCCATTCGGCCTGTTGAATCTGCACTGACCCTCTGAAAGAGTACCCTACTTAGGCCCATGCCACTGCCTTATCCCTGTAATCCAGTAATCCCACCTAAGATTTTGAACACTGAAGGGCAATTTAGCATGACCAATCCACCTAATCTGCACATCTTTGGACTGTGGGAGGAAACCGCAGCGACCATAACACATGGGAGCGAACTTAGACAATTCGGTCCATCAAGTCTGCTCCGCCAATCAATCATGGCTGATTTGTTTCTCATCCTCAATCTCCTGCCTTCTCCCCAGAACCCCTTATTAATCAAGAAGCTATCTATCTCTGTCTTAAAAACACTCACTCATTTGGCCTCCACTGCCTTTTGCGGCAATGAGTTCCACAGATTCACCACCCTCTGGCTGAACAGGAAACCCACGCAGACACGAGGAGAACGTCCACACAGACTGTGACCCAAGGCTGGAATTAAGCGCAGGTCCCTGGTGTTGTGAGGCAGCAGTGCCCACTTCTGTGGGACAGGGTCTGTTTTGGAGGCTCCGCTCCAGTTATGGAGCCTCAATTTAATGTCCCATTTGAAAGACGGAACATCTGAAAGTGCAGCACTCCCTCAGTACTGACCCTGTGACAGTGCAGCACTCCCTCAGTACTGACCCTGTGACAGTGCAGCGCTCCCTCAGTACTGATCCTCTGACAGTGCAGCACTCCCTCAGAACTGACCCTGTGACAGTGCAGCACTCCCTCAGTACTGATCCTCTAACAGTGCAGCAATCCCTCAGTACTGACCCTCTGACAGTGCAGCACTCCCTCAGTATTGAGCCTCTAACAGTGTAGCACTCCCTCAGTACTGACCCTCTGACAGTGCGGCACTCCCTCAGTACTGACCCTGTGACAGTGCAGCACTCCCTCATTACTGACCCCCCGACAGTGCAGCACTCCCTCAGTACTGACCCTCCGACAGTGCAGCACTCCCTCAGTACTGACCCTCCGACAGTGCAGCACTCCCTCAGTACTGACCCTCCGACAGTGCAGCACTTCCTCAGTACGGCTGGAGTTGTTTGGTGTGGTTCGTGGAGTTTTAGTTGGTGGTGAGAAATCTCAACCTCCTGACTGAGTCGAGAGAAAATGTGAGCTAAACCCATTGAGCTACGCTGGGCCTATGCTGAATATCCTTGGTTTTGGAAGCTGTCGCTGGTTAAAGTTGGAGGTGGAAGGTAATGTGAGCGTCCTATTCCCCATCTCCTCTCTCATGTCATGTTTCTCTGTTTTCTCCTCCGTTTGACAGGGCAATAAGGCGGCGCCCACCCCGCCAGTGTCCGCTGGCAATCCCACCGAGAAGCCCATTGTGCTGATGAAATCTCGGGAAGAAAGCAAGCCCTCGGCCACGGGGGACGGGGCGTCACAGGCTCCTGCAGCCTCGGGAAAGTCCGAGAAGGAGTTCCAGCGGCCCACACAGCCTGTCTACCAGATCCAGAACCGCGGCATGGCCCCCTCCACGCCCAGCAGCAACGTGGACCGTAAGTAGAAGGACCCAGTACCCAAAACCGACAAGGGGAGTTTGGCTGAAAGCTCACAAATCTCTGATCACATCAAATCGACCACACAGATTAAACCATCACCCCATCCACCTGCTCAGTCCCTCTGTCAACACTCTAATGCCCCCTACATTCACTCCCTCCGTCAACACTCTCTCCCTCCCTTCACATCCTCTGTCAACACTCCCTCCTTCTGTCAACACTCACTCTCTCGCTCGTTCAACATTCTCTACTTTGGTCAACACCCTCCACCTCGATCAACACCCTCCACCTCGGTCAACGCTCTCCACCTCGGTCAACGCTCTCCACCTCGGTCAACGCTCTCCACCTCGGTCAACGCTCTCCACCTCGGTCAACGCTCTCCACCTCGGTCAACGCTCTCCACCTCGGTCAACGCTCTCCACCTCGGTCAACTCTCCACCTCGGTCAACTCTCCACCTCGGTCAACGCCCTCCACCTCGGTCAACGCCCTCCACCTCGGTCAACGCCCTCCACCTCGGTCAACGCCCTCCGCCTCGGTCAACGCTCTCCAGCTCGGTCAACGCTCTCCAGCTCGGTCAACGCTCTCCAGCTCGGTCAACGCTCCCCAGCTCGGTCAACGCTCTCCAGCTCGGTCAACGCTCTCCACCTCGGTCAACGCTCTCCACCTCGGTTGCCGCCTGCTCGCCCTCGGTCGCCGCCCGCTCGCCCTCGGTCACTGCACGCTCGCCCTCGGTCGTCGCCCGCTCCCCCTCGCCCTCGGTCGTCGCCCGCTCGCCCTCGGTCGTCGCCCGCTCCCCCTCGCCCTCGGTCGTCGCCCGCTCCCCCTCGCCCTCGGTCGTCGCCCGCTCCCCCTCGCCCTCGGTCGTCGCCCGCTCCCCCTCGCCCTCGGTCGTCGCCCGCTCCCCCTCGCCCTCGGTCGTCGCCCGCTCCACCTCGCCCTCGGTCGCCGCCCGCTCGCCCTCGGTCGCCGCCCACTCACCCTCGCCCTCGGTCGCCGCCCGCTTACCATCGCCCTCGGTCGCCGCCCGCTCCCCCACGCCCTCAGTCGCCGCCTGCTCCCCCTCGCACTCGTTCGCCGCCCGTTCCCCTCGCCCTCAGTCGCTGCCCTCTACATCGATCAAGACCCTCTACCTCGATCAAGACCCTCCACCTCGAACAAGACCCTCCACCTCGAACAAGACCCTCCACCTCGAACAAGACCCTCCACCTCGAACAAGACCCTCCACCTCGAACAAGACCCTCCACCTCGAACAAGACCCTCCACCTCGAACAAGACCCTCCACCTCGAACAAGACCCTCCACCTCGAACAAGACCCTCCACCTCGAACAAGACCCTCCACCTCGAACAAGACCCTCCACCTCGAACAAGACCCTCCACCTCGAACAAGACCCTCCACCTCGAACAAGACCCTCCACCTCGAACAAGACCCTCCACCTCGAACAAGACCCTCCACCTCGAACAAGACCCTCCACCTCGAACAAGACCCTCCACCTCGAACAAGACCCTCCACCTCGAACAAGACCCTCCACCTCGAACAAGACCCTCCACCTCGAACAAGACCCTCCACCTCGATCTAGATCCTCTACCTCGGTCAACATCCTCGACCTCGGTCGACGCTCCCTCCCTCCTCCGTCGACGCTCTCTCCCTCCTCCGTCGACGCTCTCTCCCTCCTCCGTCGACGCTCTCTCCCTCCTCCGTCGACGCTCTCGCCCTCCTCCGTCGACGCTCTCTCCCTCCTCCGTCGACGCTCTCTCCCTCCTCCGTCGACGCTCTCTCCCTCCTCCGTCGACGCTCTCTCCCTCCTCCGTCGACGCTCTCTCCCTCCTCCGTCGACGCTCTCGCCCTCCTCCGTCGACGCTCTCGCCCTCCTCCGTCGACGCTCTCGCCCTCCTCCGTCGACGCTCTCTCCCTCCTCCGTCGACGCTCTCGCCCTCCTCCGCCGACGCTCTCGCCCTCCTCCGCCGACGCTCTCGCCCTCCTCCGCCGACGCTCTCGCCCTCCTCCGCCGACGCTCTCGCCCTCCTCCGCCGACGCTCTCGCCCTCCTCCGCCGACGCTCTCGCCCTCCTCCGCCGACGCTCTCGCCCTCCTCCGCCGACGCTCTCTCCCTCCTCCGCCGACGCTCTCTCCCTCCTCCGCCGACGCTCTCTCCCTCCTCCGTCGACGCTCTCTCCCTCCTCCGTCGCCGCCCGCTCCCCCTCGCCCTCGGTCGCCGCCCGCTCCCCCTCGCCCTCGGTCGCCGCCCGCACCCCCTCGCCATCGGTCGCCGCCCGCTCCCCCTCGCCCTCGGTCGCCGCCCGCTCCCCCTCGCCCTCGGTCGCCGCCCGCTCCCCCTCGCCCTCGGTCGCCGCCCGCTCCCCCTCGCCCTCGGTCGCCGCCCGCTCCCCCTCGCCCTCGGTCGCCGCCCGCTCCCCCTCGCCCTCGGTCGCCGCCCGCTCCCCCTCGCCCTCGGTCGCCGCCCGCTCCCCCTCGCCCTCGGTCGCCGCCCGCTCCCCCTCGCCCTCGGTCGCCGCCCGCTCCCCCTCGCCCTCGGTCGCCGCCCGCTCCCCCTCGCCCTCGGTCGCCGCCCGCTCCCCCTCGCCCTCGGTCGCCGCCCGCTCCCCCTCGCCCTCGGTCGCCGCCCGCTCCCCCTCGCCCTCGGTCGCCGCCCGCTCCCCCTCGCCCTCGGTCGCCGCCCGCTCCCCCTCGCCCTCGGTCGCCGCCCGCTCCCCCTCGCCCTCGGTCGCCGCCCGCTCCCCCTCGCCCTCGGTCGCCGCCCGCTCCCCCTCGCCCTCGGTCGCCGCCCGCTCCCCCTCGCCCTCGGTCGCCGCCCGCTCCCCCTCGCCCTCGGTCGCCGCCCGCTCCCCCTCGCCCTCGGTCGCCGCCCGCTCCCCCTCGCCCTCGGTCGCCGCCCGCTCCCCCTCGCCCTCGGTCGCCGCCCGCTCCCCCTCGCCCTCGGTCGCCGCCCGCTCCCCCTCGCCCTCGGTCGCCGCCCGCTCCCCCTCGCCCTCGGTCGCCGCCCGCTCCCCCTCGCCCTCGGTCGCCGCCCGCTCCCCCACGCCCTCGGTCGCCGCCCGCTCCCCCTCGCCCTCGGTCGCCGCCCGCTCCCCCTCGCCCTCGGTCGCCGCCCGCTCCCCCTCGCCCTCGGTCGCCGCCCGCTCCCCCTCGCCCTCGGTCGCCGCCCGCTCCCCCTCGCCCTCGGTCGCCGCCCGCTCGCCCTCGGTCGCCGCCCGCTCGCCCTCGGTCGCCGCCCGCTCCCCCTCGCCCTCGGTCGCCGCCCGCTCCCCCTCGCCCTCGGTCGCCGCCCGCTCCACCTCGCCCTCGGTCGCCGCCCGCTCCCCCTCGCCCTCGGTCGCCGCCCGCTCCCCCTCGCCCTCGGTCGCCGCCCGCTCCCCCTCGCCCTCGGTCGCCGCCCGCTCCCCCTCGCCCTCGGTCGCCGCCCGCTCCCCCTCGTCCTCGGTCGCCGCCCCCTCCCCCTCGCCCTCGGTCGCCGCCCCCTCCCCCTCGCCCTCGGTCGCCGCCCCCCTCGCCCTCGGTCGCCGCCCCCTCGGTCGCCTCCCCCTCGGTCGCCTCGCCCTCGGTCGCCGCCCCCCTCGCCCGCCTCCCCCTCGGTCGCCGCCCGCTCCCCCTCGCCCTCGGTCGCCGCCCCCTCGCCCTCGGTCGCCGCCCCCTCGGTCGCCTCCCCCTCGCCGTCGGTCGCCGCTCGCCCTCGGTCGCCGCCCGCTCCCCCTCGCCCTCGGTCGCCGCCCGCTGCCTGCTCCTTCTATTTCTCTCTCCCTCTTGTGTAGCCCCCTTAACTGCATTGACCTTATGGCTTCACCCACAGACATTCAGAACAAGCAGGTCACTGAGTCTTTATGTTAGCCCCACAGTGTTATTTATTTATTTACGGCATATGGGCATCGCTGGGTGGAAGGAGTGGGTGATTGGTTGCCGCCCGCAAGCACTCATGTCACTCTCCTCGGTGAGCGGTAAGAAGGCAGCTCTTATTGTTGCTCATGCTTTACGATTGTCTCCTGCAGCTGTGATCGGCCAGGCCAAGCTCCAGCCGCCCGAGAGGATGAAACACGCCATCAAACTGGTGGATGACCAGATGAACTGGTGCGATAGCGCCATGGAGGTAGGTGATGGGACCCTCGCCCACAGCCACAACAACCTGCATTAACAAAGCAGCAAAGCGTGTCCCAAACTACTTCACAGCACCTCAAATCTCAACAACTTCACAACTGCAGAAATATCGGTCAGGTGGTATCCCTCAGTCAAAGAGGGAGGATTATCAGGAGCCAGAGCGAGAGACGCTGAGTGGCTGAAGGAGGGATTCCAGAGGTCAGGGCCCTAGGCCGCTAATGGTGGCCAGTTAGGATTGGGTCATCTCTATCATGGCTGTCACCACCCTATCATGGCTGTATGAAGTACAGCAGCCAGACTGTGCAATGCAAGACCCCATAAACAGCACTGTAATAATTACGTAGAGATGTTATTGAGAGCCAAGGCTTAGAAACTCCAAAGTGTATTATGAAGTTCACATTTATGTTGAATTTGACTAGGATGAGCACAAAAGCCTTCACTGCAGGTGTGATTCATCAGACTTCCTAGATACATTAGTCAAACAAGGTTTATTCTAAGAATGTAGTTAACATATATAAATGATATATATATATATATATATATATATATAAAAACACAGCAAGAGCTTTTAGCAATTGCAAACTAGTAGTAATTTATCAAAATTCACTCGACTCTGGGGTGGTCCCAGAGGATTGGAAAGTAGCAAACGTGACACCACTGTTTAAAAAAGGAGGGCGGCAGAAAGCGGGTAATTATAGGCCGGTAAGCTTAACTTCGGTTGTCGGGAAAATGCTGGAATCTATCATTAAGGAGGAAATAGCGGGGCACCTGGAGGGAAATTGTCCCATTGGGCAGACGCAGCATGGGTTCACAAAGGGTAGGTCGTGTCTGACTAATTTGGTAGAATTTTTTGAGGCCGTTACCAGTGCAGTAGATAACGGGGAGCCAATGGATGTGGTATATCTGGATTTCCAGAAAGCTTTTGACAAGGTGCCACACAAAAGGTTGCTGCATAAACTAAAGATGCATGGCATTGAGGGTAAAGTGGTAGCATGGGTAGAGGATTGGTTAACTAACAGAAAGCAGAGAGTGGGGATAAATGGGTGTTTCTCTGGTTGGCAACCTGTAACTAGTGGGGTCCCTCAAGGATCAGTGTTGGGCCCGCAGTTGTTCACAATTTACGTAGACGATTTGGAGTTGGGGACCAAGTGCAATGTGTCAAAGTTTGCAGACGACACTAAGATGAGTGGTAAAGCAAAAAGTGCAGAGGATACCGGAAGTCTGCAGAAGGATTTGGATAGGTTAGGTGAATGGGCTAAGGTCTGGCAGATGGAATTCAATGTTGCCAAGTGTGAGGCTATCCATTTTGGGTGGAATAACAGCAGAATGGATTATTATTTAAACGGTAAGATGTTAAAACATGCTGCTGTGCAGAGGGACCTGGGTGTGCTGGTGCACGAGTCGCAAAAAGTTGGTGTGCAGGTGCAACAGGTGATTAAGAAGGCTAATCGAGTTTTGTCTTTCATTGCTTGAGGGATGGAGTTCAAGACTAGTGAGGTTATGCTGCAATTGTATAGGGTGTTGGTGAGGCCGCATCTGGAGTATTGTGTTCAGTTTTGGTCTCCTTACCTGAGAAAGGACATATTGGCACTGGGGGGAGTGCAGAGGAGATTCACTAGGTTGATCCCAGAGTTGAGGGGATTAGATTATGTCGAGAGGTTGAGTAGACTGGGACTGTACTCATTGGAGTTTAGAAGGATGCGGGGGGATCTTATTGAGACATATAAAATTATGAAGGGAATAGATAGGATAGATGAGGGCAGGTTGTTTCCACTGGTTGGGGAAAGCAGAACTAGGGGGCATAGCCTCAAAATAAGGGGAGGTAGATTTAGGACGGAGTGTAGGAGGAACCTCTTCACCCAAAGGGTTGTGAATCTCTGGAATTCCTTGCCCAGTGAAGCAGTTGAGGCTCCTTCTTTAAACGTTTTTAAGAAAAAGATAGATGCCTTTCTAAAGAATAAAGGGATTCGGGGATATGGTGTACGGGCCGGAGAGTGGAGCTGAGTCCACAAAGACCAGCCATGATCTCATTAAATGGTGGAGCAGGCTCGAGGGGCCAGATGGCCTACTCCTGTTCCTAATTCTTATGTTCTTATAAAGACACCACACAGCTACAGTAATCCCTGTACATAATACTTAATGAATTCCCCCTTAACTGTTCCAATTCAATAACAGAATCCAATTATCCAAAACCGCTTTTCAAGGGTGTGGCCCAGCACACTCTATTCTCACTTGAATGGGACTGGCCCTGTTCCTGAAGTTCTGATCCAGTTCCAACCAGTAGATTCAAACTCCTTCCGGAAACAACTATATCTGTAAAGTTACCAAGGCAGTTAGCCACAGCCAATGGGCTTTTTACTGGAACAGCATTTAAAATGAAAACAGAGAAAAACAGGGAAAACACTTCTTTCTTTCTCCTTCTGTAGTCCAAAGCAGTTAAACTGAAACCGAAACCCCCTCTCACCTCACAGCCACAGCCCCAATGTGCTACAAGTCACATAATAAGAGACTAAATATTTCTTAACGGGACACTCGCATGACAAGAGATAAATATTGGCCCCAGGACACCGGAGAGAACTCTCCACGTGCCACCCCCCCCCGACAGTGCAGCGCTCCAGATTGCTGACCCTCCGACAGTGCAGCACTCCCTCAGTACTGGCCCTCTGACAGTGCAGCGCTCCCTCAGTACTGATCCTCTGACAGTGCAGCACTCCCTCAGTCCTGACCCTCCAACAGCACAGAACTTCCTCAGTACTGACCCCCTGACTGCAGCGCTCCCTCAGGTCTGATGGAATGCTGACCAAAAATCAGAACCCGAAAATCCGAACCTGGCCTTTTAGGGGTGATGTCAGGAAATATTTGGTCAGACAAAGCAGAGCTGGAATCTGGAACTCCTATCCCACTCCCCACCCGCACGAACTGCAATTAATCGTTTTTTTGTTGGGAGGAGGTATCGAGGAGTGTGGAATTTGACAAAAGAAACCAGCAAAATATGATAGAATAATGTTGAAGATTGAAATGTGCCTGTTCCAATGGATGTCCTGCTTCTATCTCATCGCTGCAGTACCTGTTAGACCAGACAGATGTTCTAGTGATTGGAATTATCGGCCTTCAAGGCACTGGAAAATCCACCATAATGTCGTTGCTCTCTTCAAATACCCCAGAGGAAGACCAGAGGTAAGGAGTAAACAGTCTCGAGGGCAAATACGGTCCACATGTCGGAGGGTCAGTATTGAGGGAGCACCGCACTGTCGGAGGTTCAGTCCTGAGGGAGCGCTGCACTGGCAGAGGGTTAGTACTGAGGGAGTGCTGCACTGTTGGAGGGTCAGTCCTGAGGGAGCGCTGCGCTGTCAGAGGGTCAGTACTGAGGGAGCGCTGCACTTTCGGAGGGTCAGTCCTGAGGGAGCGCCTCACTTTCGGAGGGTCAGTCCTGAGGGAGCGCCGCACTGTTGGAGGGTCAGCCCTGAGGGAGCGCCGCATGGTCAGAGGGTCAGTACTGAGGGAATGCCACCTGTCGGAGGGTCAGTTCTGAGGGAGGGATTTAAGGCATTGTGCTTTTAACTCCCAAGTGCTGTTACAAATTTGCAGCAAGCGAGGAGGTTGCACTTGTTCTGACCAACGTTTTACAAAAATGGAGTTTCATGAAGTGTGTTTGAGTTTAATATCTTTGTAACAATCCCCTTCAATTTGTGGAGGAAATGCAAAATTGATTTTAAAGTAACCCCATGGCAGCTCATTTCCTTTCAATTATGAAGCTGACCGTGTGGGGGAAATGAATGGTGCTCCCTTGGCTGTTAGTCACCTGAGCACTTGGCCTCAGGGAGGCTTCAGCCTGTTCAGCAGATTTCCTGTGCCGTCTGGGGCAGTTTGGAGCCAGTGCATTTGCCAGCTGGAGCTGGGCAGAGTCTGCTGCTGCAGTAAACACTAGAGCCATTGTTTGTCTTCATCTGCTGTTCATTCCAACTGCAGCCAGACTCTGGGATTGGCCCTGACCTCAGCAATTATGATTGGGAAAATTGTAGTCATGCATCACGTGGGATCTAGGCATGTGTTTCTTTATGTATATACATGTATTTGTCTTTTATGTGTGTTTTGATGTGCAATACAAGTGTTTTGGTGTGCATTATTAGTGTTTTGTTGTGCATGTATGTGTTTTGCACAGTGCCATTGGGTGTGTGTTTGCTCACGTGTCTTTAGGTATGAGAGTTTGCGCAAGTGTCTTTAGATCCTTGTGTGTGCACCTTACATGTGTTTCTGTGTGCGCACAAAGGTTTAGGGGTGTGCGCGCGCGATGTCAGCTGTGTTTCTGTGTGTGTGTTTGCATGTGCCTAGGTGCATGTGCTAGGTGTGTGTTTGCATGCGTGTGAAAGTATGTGCTAGGTGTGTGTTTGGGTGTGAGTGCACGCGAGGTCAGCTGTGTGTGCACAAGGGCGAGGTCATCTGCATGCGCCTGCTGAGATTGAGTCGTGTGCGCGCACAAGGTCGGCTGTGTGCACGGGCGAGGTCAGCTGTGCGCACGTGAGGGCGAGGTAAACTGTGCGCGCACACATGGGCAAGGTCAGTTGTGCGCAGGCGAAGTCAGCTGCGGCCTGTGTTGTTGAAAACTCACCACTATTCTTAGAAGTCCCCCCATACCAAAAGGGCCAACATTCTAAATGGTGATCAGGGATTCTCACTCCCTGACTCCTATGCAGGCTTCAGTGGGTGCTATTCAGGTCAAACTATATTTTCAAGTTATCCCCCGGTATAACCCATATCTTTAGAGAAGATTTCATCTACTTACCACTTAGTAGCATCGATCCTGGGTCCCGCATTGCTAAGTAAGTAAAGTAGACTTTGGAATAACCACAATTTCAGGTTAAATTAAATTATTTTATTATATTTTTTCTTTTAAAAACTACAATTACTGTCTTTACAGAAAGGTAAAAAGATCTTGCTTCTGGATCCTTCTGGTTGGTTGACGGGACCTTCAGGCCCAACTTGACAATCAATCTTCTTTAAAGTCTGGTCTTCTTTAGATGTATTCACTGTTCTGCTTGGTTGCTGTGTCCTATCTTTCCCATGTACCGAGCTGTGAGAGCTGGCTCTGCTGGCTGTCTCTGAGCTGACTCTGCCTCCTCTTTAAATTCTAGTCTTCCTTAGATGTATTAGCTGTTTTAGCTTGGCTGCTATGTCTTATCTTTCCCATGACCGAGCTGACTGTAAGCTGACTCTGCTTGCTTCTCTTGTTCCTTCTCTGCTTCTCTCTCTCTCTCTCTCTCTCTCTCTCTCTGAGTTCTGGTAGTTCCTGATCTGGTCTCTGGGTTTATATTCTCTTTCTAACAGTTATTAAGTTTTTATGACTTTATTGTAAAGTAACTTCTATTTCGCTTGGATTATAAAAAGTATCTTTGATCTAAACATTCTAATGCCACTAAGTATTCATTTTGACATGACCTCACCTCTCAGGTCTCTGATTACATTGTTTCCGTTGTGATGTTCAAAGTTCCTTTGTGATATTCAAAAATGCTTTGGTTTCAATAGGGGTGTGAATTTTGGTTTGGTTCCTGTCATTTCTGTAGTTTTATTTTCCAATTGTGTCCTCGGCTCATTATTCTGACTTTGATTTTAGCTTTAAATTATGTTTCTCGTAGACATAGTCTCCAGTTTTCTTTAATTTACTTGGTGTTCGCAGAATTTCACACCTATATATTTGCCTCCCTAGTCATTCTTTTCTATCTGCTGATTTTACTTCAATGAAGGTGTGAAATTGCTTTTAGCTTACTGCTAAAAATACACTTGGTTATAACTTGAAAGGGTTATATTTATCACTTAACTCAACTGAAACCTTCATCCATGCTTTTCCAGATGCTTACTAAGATAGTTCATTTCAAGGAAGGTGTGAACCATTGTTTTTAGCTTCATACAAAAATCCTGTGTGTTTGTTTGGGAGAAGGAATCTGCATTTTATAATCCTGCTCTTTGCAGTTGCTATTAACCCTTTGTGGGATCTTTCCCTGTATCCTCATGTTTCTCTCAGACCAGATATTGCCAGACTTCCATGTTTCAAATGACACGTCTTTCCATATTTTCAATAACACCTGCTGAAATTGAGACATGAGCGCCTTCTGAGATTGAGTTGCGAGGTCGGCTGAGGGCGGGCGAGGGTGGCTTTGCGCGCGCTAGGGCAAGGTCAGCTGTTCATGGGCGAGGTCAGCTGCACACCTGACGTTGAGGCATGTACGCGCGTGCCTGCTGAGGTGCGCGCATGTGCTTATCTTTGTGTGTGTGTGTGTGTGTGTGTGTGTGTGTGTATATATATATTATATATGCACACGTTTAGGTGTGTGTGCATGTGTGCTTGGGTGTGTCTGCCTGCGCATGTTTAGTTTTGTGCCCACGTGCATGCACATGTTTATGTGGACACACACCTATACATATGTTTAGGCCTGTGCGCGTGCTTTGTTTAGGCCTGCACACATTTAGGTGATTGCATGTATGGGTGTCTTCAGGGTGTATGTACGCATGTGCACGTTTAGGCGTTTGTTTGTGTGTGTGTTTACGTTTAGGTGTTGGTGCATGCACATTTTTGGGGATATGTGTTTGCTGCTTGGGTTAAGTTGTTGGTGTGCGCACCGGTGTGTGTTTGTGTGTGTGCCTACTTTTAGGTGTCGGTGCGCGCATGTGTTCAGACTGCTGCTGGTGTTTGGCCACCTGCCTGGGTGTGTGAGCCTGTGAGTGTGGGTCAATCTCCCACAGTGTTGTGTTCAAAGACCCAGTTGTTAGTGAATTTCTTTTCTGACAGTCTAATTTGCTGTTTGTAAAGGTCGTACGTATTCAGAGCGCAAACCCAGGAGATCAAAGAGCGAGGAGGAAACCAGACCAATGGCATTGACTTCTTCATCACCCAGGAGCGAATCATCTTCCTGGACACTCAGGTGTGCGACAGTGTTTTTGAGTTATGGTGCAATTGAGATGCCAGTGCTGACAGTGAGCAGCAAGCTCTTTGCTGTGGTGAAATGGAGACTCTTCCCAGTCAGTCCAGCCTGCTTGTCCTAGTCTGTGACTGCCCGCCTGTCGCTCTGCTGTGTTTCAGCAGTCAAGATTCCATCAGGAGAATCGCGAAAGAGGATCTAACCTTTCATCCTTCCCCCTGCAGCCGATTTTGAGTCCTGCTGTGCTCGATCACCTGATCAACAATGACCGCAAGCTTCCACCAGAATATAGTCTCCCGCACACCTATGTGGAGATGCAGGTAACTCATGCCTTGGTTTTATCAGTGTTATTCCAGGTGGATACCCCTCACCTGCCTAAGATACAATCCCTCTGCCTGCCATAGTTTGCCTAACACCCCCTCACTTCTGCCAACCCCTTCTTCGGCCTCAGTTCTGTCCCGCCTTCGCCCAGCCACCTTTGACTCCTCGGCTGCCTTTTTCTCTGCCTCATGTTACAACACCCTGGGCTAGTGCGCGGTCAATTCCAACCCCAGCCGGCCCGCAGTCACAACACAAGTGAATTAACTAATAATTCTTATAAAAATGCCCAAAACCTTTCTCCATTGGCTGTCCAATAATTACAGTCACCAGGTTTATAAATGTAAACACAATTAAGAACATAAGAACTAGGAGCAGGAGTAGGCCATCTGGCCCCTCGAGCCTGCTCCACCATTCAATGAGATCATGGCTGATCTTTTATGGACTCAGCTCCACTATCCCTCCCGAACACCATAACCCTTAATCCCTTTATTCTTCAAAAAACTATCTATTTTTAATCTTAAAAACATTTAATAAAGGAGCCTCAACTGCTTCACTGGGCAGGGAATTCCACAGATTCACAACCCTTTGGGTGAAGATTTTCCTCCTAAGCTCAGTCCTAACTCTACTTCCCCTTATTTTGAGGCTATGCCCCCTAGTTCTGCTTTCACCCGCCAGTGGAAACAACCTGCCCGCATCTATCCTATCTATTCCCTTCATAATTTTATATGTTTCTAGAAGATCCCGCCGCATCCTTCTAAATTCCAATGAGTACAGTCCCAGTCTACTCAACCTCTCCTCGTAATCCAACCCCCTCAACTCTGGAATTAACCTAGTGAATCTCCTCTTCACACCCTCCAGCGCCAGTACGTCCTTTCTCAGGTAAGACACAATACTCCAGGTGTGGCCTCACTAACACCTTTTAAAGTTGCAGCATAACCTCCCTAGTCTTAAACTCCATCCCTCTAGCAGTGAAAGGACAAAACTCCATTCACCTTCTTAACCACCTGTAAACCAACTTTTTGCGACTCATGCACTAGGACACCCAGGCCCCTCTGCACAGCAGCATGTTTTAATATTTTATCATTTAAATAATTTTTGGGAGGGCCTCGAAGAATCCAGCACGAGTTGTAAAACAGAAAGAAATAACTTATTTACAATTACATATATATACAACAACAGCAACAGTGCTCTCTTGCTGCTCACTCCTCTCTATCTGGTTCCATACTGGCCAGCTCTATTTATGCATGGACTCTGCTAATGATTGCTCTGCCCCCCCCCCTCATTGGCGAAGCTCATACTCCCTAAGCATTGTGCGATTGCCATTAGTCACCAGCCAGTGGTAAGCAGGCAGGTTATAACATCACTCTTTCTCCAAGTCCAAGGAATCCACGAAGACCCAGGTGAAGAAGGGTGTCAGACTCGTTTTGCCACAGGGCGGACACCATTTGCACGAGGCGCTGGATCGGGCGGCGAGTAACGAGACGGAGAACGGCGCTTCCGTGATGAACGGCCTAACGGTTGTACATCCACGGGCAGTGAGACCGAGGACTCCCCCTCTGAGGCGTCCTGTGTCTCCATCTCTCAGAGTCGGAGTCCACTGCCTCCGTCATCTCGGCGTCCCTCCACGCGGTTCTGCAAGGACCTGTGCAGGCTTTGAATGTGGCGCCAGAGGAAGATCGTGGCGAATACTCTCCACTGTGTCTGGTCTCTGCGCCTGTAGACGTGAGCTCCGGGGGCAGGGTATCCTTGGAAGACACTGTCTTCTGGGCCAAAAGTGGTCTACATGCTTGCGCTGGAGACGACCCTGGGCTTGCACCTGGTAAGGGATAGGGCCCACTCAACAAAAGAAAACGCCAGGGACCCACTGGGCACCACCAGCAAAATTTTGAACGATCACTGGGTCACTGGCCGCAAACTGCCGAATCGGCCGATGCTGAGAAAGGCCATGTCCCTGCCATTCTTGAGTGCGGCGTAATTTTGCGCCAATCTCTGGGAAAACCATGCTAAGGCGGGTGCGAAGTCTCCGGCCTATTAGGAGTTTCGCGGGAGCTACCCCAGTCACCGCATGTGGAGTGGTCCTGTATGAAAACAAAAAACGAGCCAGTCTCGTGTCCATAGACCTGGAAGACTGCTGCTTTAGACCCCGTTTGAATGTCTGCACTGCGCGCTCCGCCAACCCATTGGAAGCCGGGTGGTATGGTGTATGCCGTTCATCTTCATGAATCTCACAAGCTCCTCAGTGGTGAATGGAGTGCCGTTGTCCGCGACCAGAACCTCGGGGAGGCCATGCGTACTGAAAGACAAACGCATCTTCTCGATTGTTGCGCAGGACATTGTGCCTACCATCTTATGCACCTCTAACCATTTAGACTGGGCATCAATTAATAGAAGGAACATGGATCCTTGAAAAGGGCCGGCAAAATCCGCATGCAAGCGCGCCTAAGGCCGCCCTGGCCATTCCCAGTGATGTAGGGGCGCGGCCGGCGGAAGTTTCTGATGCTCCTGGCAAATGGAGCAGTTTTGGGCCACCTTCTCCATGTCGGTGTCGAGGTCTGGCCACCAGACATTACTCTGGGCCAACATTTTCATTTTGGTCACACCCGGATGCCCATTGTGCAAGTCCTTTATTATCAGCTCCTGTCCTTTTTCCGGGGAAATCACACGCGTCCCCCATAAGAGGATGCCGTCTTCCACACTAAATTCTGACAGCTTGGAGGAAAATGCCCGCAACTCGCCTGGGAGCTGTCTATGTTGCCCACCATACAGGACTATGTGTCGAACCTTTGACAGTACAGGCACCGTTTGGGTCCACTCACGGATCTGCGATGCCGTGATAGACGAGGAGTCCATAAAATTTAGGGTTGCAAACACCTCACCGGTCGTGAGGTCGACATGGGGCCGGTCAACAAAGGTAATCGGCTCATTGCATCGGCATTCGCTATCTGGGTCCTTGGTTTATGCTCCAGAGAATACTCGTAGGCAGCGAGCAACAAAGCCCAGCGCTGGATCCGTGCGGAAGCAATGGGCGGTATTGGCTTATCCTCTCGGAAAAGTCCCAGCAGAGGCTTATGATCAGTCACGATAGTGAAGTGGCGGCCATACACATACTGGTGGAAGCTTTTCACCGCAAAGACCACCGCCAGGCCCTCCTTCTCGATCTGCGCGCACTTCTTTTCCGCTGCAGTCAATGTGCGGGAGACGAAAGCTATCGGCCGCTCGGCCCCGTTCTCCATCTTGTGGGACAGGACGACCCCGATACCATATGGGGATGCATCACATGTGACGAGCAAAGGCTTTCCAGGATCATCGTGGGTTAGTAACCCAGACGTCGACAATTGTTGTTTTACCCGACGGAAAGCGGTTTCTTGCGGCTGACCCCAAACCCAGGTGTGATTCTTTAGCAGAAGGTGCAACGGTGCCAGCATAGTTGCTAGATTGGGGAGGAACTTCCCGTAATAATTTACGAGACCGAGAAAAGAACGAAGATGCGAAGTGTCAGTTAGGGAGGGGGCCTGTTGAATTGCGCGCGCCTTCTCTGTGACGGGGTACAAACCTTCGCTGTCCAACCGATAACCCAGGTAGACTACTTCCTTTACCTGAAAGACGCACTTTGTACGACGTAAACGGACTCCAGCCTCTGAAAAGCGTCTTGAGGCCAGCCTCCAAATTTTCCAAATGTTCCTGCTCCAACGTCCCTGTAATCAAAGCGTTGTCTAAGTAGACAGCAACACGCATTAAACCTCAAGGTGCCCTCCGTGACGTGTTAAAAGATAGCGCAGGCAGAGGATACCCCAAAGGGCAACCGTGTATATTCATGAAGGCCCTGGTGTGTATTAATAGTTACAAATGTCCAGGAGGCAGGATCCAGCTCCAACTGCTGGTAGGCGTGAACGAGAGTCCGCCTGCAAGCTTCGCGTAGAGATTTTCTATGCGGGGCATTGGATATCGGTCGAGCCGGGAAGCCGTATTCACTGTAAGTTTATAGTCGCCGCAAAAGCAAACTGTGGCATCTGGCTTCATTACAGGTACAATAGGCGCTGCCCAGTTAGCGAAACGTGCGGGCCTGATAATACCCAAGGATTCCAAACGAGTGAGCTCCCCTTCTACCTTCTCGAGCAAAGCGTAAGGCACCGGGCGGGCCCGTAAATAGCACGGCGTGTCTCCTGGTTCGACTTGGACTACGGCCCCTTTTATTTTCCCCAAACCGGGCTGGAATACATCCGGGTACCGTCCTAGTACCTCCGTCAACCCTCCAGAACCTGTTTGGAGGATGTGTTGCCACTGCAGCCGCAAATGGCGCAACCAGTCCCGACCCAACAGGCTGGTCCCATGGATGCGCACCACGATAAGTGGGAAATGCCCCTCCTGGCGTCCATAAATAACAGGCATCATCGTAGTTCCTGCAATGTCCAATTGTTCCCCCGTGTAGGTGGCCAACCTGGCCTGTGTATCGGTTAATGTAAGGGTCTGTATATCCTGCTTGATATGGTCGAATGTCCTCAGGGCAATCCCGGAGACCGCTGCGCCAATGTCCAACTCCATCTCAAGCAGGTGACCGTTGACCCGTACCGTCACCTTAATTGGGACCACACGGTGAGCTGCCACACAATGCAGCTGCAGGTAGTCGTCCTCCATCTCCACGTCTTCGGGAGTAGTCGCCGCAGGTTCATCAAATGGACGATACAGCCCCTGGGGTGGCCCAAGTTTCTGTCGGAACGACGGCGGCCCCCAGGACCGACGTCTGCGACGGGGTCGGCGCCGACAAGTCCGACATGGCTCTTCATCCATCGATTCTGGAGAAGTATCCCTTCGGGAAGGAACGTCCGGCGGTCACTGGCGTAGATCCGGACGCCACCCCGCCCAAGGTACCGCAGGGGTGCGGGGAGATGCTTTTGGACGGAAGGCGCCCCCAAAGCATGCACTTCCATTCCCTGTCGCTCCTGCACTCCCCGTTCTGCGCTCTCTCGGGACAATACTATTTGAATGCCCTGTTGAAAAGCCAATGTTGGCTCAGCTAACAACTTTCTCTGGGTGGCCGCGTTTTTAATACCGTAAACCAAACGGTCGCGTAACATTTCTGACAAGGTCTCACCATAGTCACAATACTCCGCAACCTGCGTAGCCTGGATAGAAACTCTGCAAGGGATTCTCCTGGGGTCCTCTCAGAGGTATTAAACCGGTAACGCTGGACTGTCATGAACGGGTTGGGTTAAAATGTTGCCCCACTAGGGTCACAAGTTCATCAAACGTCTTGATGTCCGGCGCAGCTGGGTACGTAAGGCTCCGAATCACCCCAAACGTATGCGGGCTGCAGGAGGTGAGCAAAATGACCACCTGCCGCTTGTTTTCGGTGATGTTGTTTGCCCAGAAATAGTAATGCATCTGCTGTGCGTACTGGTTCCAGCTTTCCAGCGCAGCATCCAAACGTCCGTACAGAGCCATGGTGTAATAGAAAACAACTTCCAACCTGTATCTAACAAAAATCCAGGGAGGTGGCTTCAGCAGTGTAGACAGCTATTCACTTTAACCCTCGTCGCCAGTTTTGTGAGGGCCACGAAGAATCCAGCACGAGTTTGTAGAACAAAAAGAAATAACATTTATTTACAATTACATATATATACAGCAGCAGCAGTACTCTCTTGCTGCTCACTTCGCTCTAGCTGGTTCCATACTGGCCAGCTCTATTTATGCAGGGACTCTGCTAATGATTGCTCCGCCCCCCCCCCCCCCCCCCCCCCTCATTGGGGAAGCTCATACTCCCTAAGGTTTGTGGGATTGCCATTAGTCCCCAGCCAGTGATAAGCAGGGAGGTTATAACAATAATAATCCCTGTTGTTGTTATTCCTACCAAAATGGATAACCTCACAATTGTCGACATCTGCCAGACCCTAGCCCATTCACTTAAATTATCCAAGTCCCTCTGCAGGCTTCCAGTATCTTCTGCACTTTTTGCTTGACCACTCATCTTGGTGTCGTCTGCAAACTTGGACACATTGCACTTGGTCCCCAACTCCAGATCATCTATGTAAATTGTGAACAATTGTGGGCCCAACACTGATCCCTGAGGGACACCACGAGCTACTGATTGCCAACCAGAGAAACACTCATTAATCCCCACTCTTTGCTTTCTATTAATTAATTAACAAACCCCTATATCCATGCTACTACTTTACCCTTAACGCCATGCATTATGCAGCAACCTTTTCTGTGGCACCTTGTCAAAGGCTTTCTGGAAATCCAGATATACCACATCCATTGGCTCCCCATTGTATACTGCACTGGTAATGTCCTCAAAAGATTCCACTAAATTAGTTATGAACCCATGCTGCGTCTGTCTAATGGGACAATTTCCATTCAGATGTCTCGCTATTTCTTCCTTGATGATAGATTCCAGCATCTTCCTTACTACCGAAGTAAAGGTAACTGGCCTATAATTACCCGCTTTCTGCCTACCTCCTTTTTTAAACAGTGTCACGTTTGCTAATTTCCAATCCGCCGGGACCACCCCAGAGTCTAGTGAATTTTGGTAAATTATCACGAGTGCATTTGCAATTTCCCTAGCCATCTCTTTTAGCACTCTGGGGTGCATTCCATCAGGGCCAGGAGACTTGTCTACCTTTAGCCCCATTGGCTTGCCCATCACTATCTCCTTGGTGATAACAATCCTCTCAAGGTCCTCAGCTGTCATAGCCTCATTTCCATCAGTCACTGGCATGTTATTTGTGTCTTCCACTATGAAGACCGACCCAAAACTCTGTTCAGTTCCTGAGCCATTTCCTCATCTCCCATTATTAAATCGCCCTTCTCATCCTCTAAAGGACCAATATTTAGCTTAGCCATTCTTTTTTGTTTTTTATATTTGTAGAAACCTTTACGATCTGTTTTTATATTCTGAGCAAGTTTACTCTCATAATCTATCTTACTCTTCTTTATAGCTTTTTTTAGTAGCTTTCTGTTGCCCCCTAAAGATTTTCCAATCCTCTAGTCTCCCACTAATTTGCCACTTTATAAGCTTTTTCCTTCAATTTGATACTCTCCCTTATTTCCTTAGATATCCACGGTCAATTTTCCCTCTTTCTACCGTCCTTCCTTTTTGTTGCTATAAACGTTTGCTGAGCACTGTGAAAAATAGCTTGGAAGGTTCTCCACTGTTCCTCAACTGTTTCACCATAAAGTCTTTGCTCCCAGTCTACCTTACTTTATTTATAACAAGAACAAATGTGAAATACGCAGTAAATACAGCTGCCTAATGTTGAGCTAATACCCGAATCCCACTTTAATTGTTCCACCCTCTACTCGCACACGCAAGACAGACAAACCTACAGGAGTGGAAAGGTGTAAAAATAATAAGGAGTAAGGTCAAAAGATAAGAGTCCTTGCTTCTGATGATGAGTTCCTTAGTGCACTCTCGTCACAGTATGAGTGTGGATTACAGTCTCTGGTTTACAGTCTGTAATCATCCTTTCAGCTGGCAATGTCTTACAGGAGAGG